>NC_135547.1:54989343-55293896 GCF_045843805.1 Urocitellus parryii
TTTTGTATTCGATTCGCCAGAATTTTATTGAGAATTTTTGCATCCAAGTTCATTAGAGATATTGGTCTGTAGTTTTCTTTCCTTGAAGTATCTTTGTCTGGTTTTGGGATCAGAGTGATGTTGGCCTCATAGAATGAATTTGGAAGAGCTCCTTCTTTTTCTATTTCTTGAAATAGCTTGAAAAGTATTGGTAGTAATTCTTCTTTGAAGGTTTTGTAGAACTCTGCTGTATACCCATCCGGTCCAGGGCTTTTCTTGGTTGGTAGTTTTTGATGGCTTCTTCAATTTCTTCTTTTGTTATTGGTCTCTTTAAATTTTGTGTGTCTTCCTGTCTCAATCTGGGCAAATCATATGCCTTAAGAAATTTATGAATATCTTCACTATCTTCTATTTTATTGGAATATAGGGTTTCAAAATACTTTCTAATTATCTTCTGTATTTCTGTAGTGTCTGTTGTGATATTGCCTTTTTCATCCCATATGTTAGTAATTTGAGTTCTCTCTCTTCTTCTTTTCATTAGTATGGCTAAGGGCTTGTCTATCTTATTTATTTTTTCAAAGAACCAACTTTTAGTTTTATCTATTTTTTCAATGGTTGTTTTTGTTTCAATTTCGTTGATTTCTGCTCTAATTTTAATTATTTCTTGTCTTCTACATTTGCTGTTGTTTTGCTCTTTCTTTTCTAGGTTTTTGAGGCGTAGTGTGAGTTCATTTATTTGTTGGTTTTTTCTTTTTTTGAGAAAAGAACTCCAAGAAATGAATTTCCCTCTTAAAACTGCTTTCATTGTGTCCCATAGATTCCAGTATGTTGTGTCTGTATTATCATTTGACTCTAAGAATTTTTTCATCTCCTCCTTTATGTCTTCTGTAACCCATTGATCATTCAATAACATATTGTTCATTTTCCATGTGGTGTAGGGTTTTTCCTTCCTTCTTTTATCATTGATTTCCAATTTCATTCCATTATGGTCAGATATGGTGCATGGTATAATCTCCACACCTTTATATTTACTAAGAGTTGTCTTATGGCATAATATATGGTCTATCTTTGAGTAGGATCCATGTGCTGCTGAGAAGAACATGTATCCACTTGATGATGGTTGATATATTCTATATATGTCGGTTAAGTCTAGGTTGTTGATTGTGCTGTTGAGTTCTATAGTTTCTTTATTCAATTTTTGTCTAGAGGATCTGTCTAATGGCAAGAGCGGTGTATTGAAATCACCCATAATTATTGTGTTGTGGTCTATTTGACTCTTGAACTTGAGGAGGGTTTGTTTTATGAACGTTGCAGCTCCATTGTTTGGTGCATACACATTGATAATTGTTATGTCTTGTTGGTGGATGGTTCCTTTTAACAGTATATAGTGCCCTTCTTTATCTTTCTTGATTAACTTAGGTTTGAAGTTGATTTTATTCGATATGAGTATGGCCACTCCTGCTTGTTTCCGAGGGCCATGTGAGTGGTATGATTTATCCCAACCTTTTACCTTCAGCCTGTGTATGTCTTTTCCTATCATATGAGTCTCCTGAAGGCAGCATATTGTTGGATTTATTTTTTTGATCCAGGTTACTAGCCTATGTCTCTTGATTGGTGAGTTTAGGCCATTAACATTTAAGGTTACAATTGAGATATGATTTGTACTTCCAGTCATGCTTCTTTATTTATTTATTTTAGTTTGGCTAAATTTTACTTTTTGGTTATTTTCCTCCCCCTTTACTGAGCTACTTCCTGCTATTGGTTTTGTGCACTATTTTTCAACTCCTCTTCTTGTAGTATTTTGCTCAAAATGCTTTGCAGTGCTGGTTTTCTTGCTGCGAATTCTTTTAGCTTTTGTTTATCATGAAAGATTTTAATTTCGTTGTCAAATCTGAAGCTCAATTTTGCTGGATACAGTATTCTTGGTTGGAATCCATTATTTTTCAGTGTTTGAAATACATTGTTCCATGATCTTCTCGCTTTCAAAGTCTGTGATGAGAAATCCGTCGTTAACCTAATTGGTTTACCCCTGAATGTGATCTGCCTCTTTTCTCTCGTAGCTTTTAATATTCTCTCCTTGTTCTGTATGTTGGCTATCTTCATTATTATGTGTCTTGGAGTTGGTCTATTATGGTTTTGAATGCTTGGGGTCCTGTAGGCTTCCAGGATTTGGCAATCCATTCTATCTTTCATCTCTGGGAAGTTTTATACAATTATTTCATTTAATATGCTGTCCATTCCTTTGGTTTGAATCTCTGTTCCTTCTTCTATCCCAATGACTCTCAAATTTGTTTTTTTAATGACGTCCCATATCTCTTGAATAGATTGCTCGTGGGTTTTAAGCATCTTTTCTGTGTTGACTATACTCTTTTCAAGTTGATAAACCTTGTCTTCATTATCTGATGTTCTGATTTCTACTTGATCAAGTCTATTTGTAATATTCTCATTTGAATTTTTAATTTGGTTTATAGTTTCCTGCAATTCTAGGATTATCGTTTGATTTTTTTTTAAGATCTCTATCTCCTGGTAGAGCTCGTTCTTTGTGCTTTTATTATTTTGTTAGAAGTTTCTTTCCAATGGCATAAACAGATTTGTCTTTAAAAGGTCTAATATATAATATAGAAAAGAAAACTGAACCAAGAATAGCCACATCTCATCCATTTCTATTGCTTTCTGACATGTTTTTGCATGAGTTTCAACAGTGCATTCAGCTTGTGTGAACCATGGTTTCTTTGTTCTATTCTTCTTTGCTCTGTATCACATGTATATCAACACAGCTGTTATAAGAATCAAATGACATAATACATATATGAAAATGCTTAATACTTGCTATTTAATGTAAGGTACACCTATTTAATGGAAGCTAAGTTTTAAATATTTTTATACAGTAGAGAGAATCAACCATATGCCTGTTATAAAAACCAGATCTAAATTTCTCCTCTTGTTAAGATTATTTATTATGTTAAAGTAAATGTTTGAAGCAAAATATATGCATGTGAAAAAAATTTTATGTTTTTTTTTTTTTTTTAGTTGTAGATGGAAACAATGCCTTTAATTAGTTAATTTTTATGCGGTGCTGATAATTGAACCCAGTGCCTCACTTGTTAAGCAAGTGCTCTACCGCTGAGCCACAATCCCAGCCCATGATTGTTTTTATCAATAACACAAATGATAACATATTTGATAAATACAAAGGTATTTAATAGTATATTAGGTAAAATGACAAAGCTCATTTGATTGTTGGAAGTATATTTCTAGATAACTTTAGTATGTATTTTTGCATACTGGAGAATGTGATCCATGGTTCTCACTGGTTATTTATATTATACATTAGGCTGTTTCAGACTTGAGGCTTCCTGTATTCATTGATGTAATGTCCAGTGGTAAAATGGATTTAATTAACAACCATGAATTATAATTTCAGAACCTGTCTGAACCCTCCACATGGGGCAACCATAGGTGAAATCAAGGTTCAGATAGATGTGTGAAAAGGCATGTTATCTGACCCATTAATGGTATTTAAAGAGTCTTCTCTGATCATGAGTGCACAACTACATGATCTTCTAGAAAGGCCTTTGGCAAAATTGTGGTTCCAGGTGATCAGTCTGTTTTGAAGCAAAAATCTTTGCTAAACTTTGGGATTTACCATGCAGGATGCTGAATTCAGTTCCCAGGAGAAAAATTTTGACATGATGCCAAGTTAGCTAGGGTTCACGGCAAGTTCCGGTCTCAGCAGGGGATATTTCCCTTAGTGTACTGGGTTTAATGCAGAGTAATGGGAATCCTAAATATTTGAGTTCCTCGATGATAACTGAGCCTGAAGTTTGAATGTATCGATCCCTATAAGCAGTCATTTGTAAATCTGTTGGAACACAGTAGTAACATGAAATATGCAGTGCACACAGACACACACACACACACACACACACACACACACTTCTCTTGAATTCAGTTGACTAATGTTAGGACTAATGGATACAATCACAAAAAATGTGAGAAATGCCTCTAAAGACAATGAAACTCTGGAATAGAAATCCAAGAACGTGGGATCACATATATTTTCATCTCATCTTCCAGCTGAAGGATGGAATTCTGAGAGTTATGAGGATAAAGATAATCAATAGCACTGGATATGGTGGTGCACACCTGTAATCCCAGTGGCTCAGAAAGATGAGCCAAGAGGATGGTGAGTTCAAAGCCAGCCTCAGCACTTAGCAAGATCCTAAATACAAAAAAGTGCTGGGGATGTGGCTCAGTGGTTAAGCACCCCTGGATTCAATCCCCAGTACTCCCCGCCCCCCAAAAAAAGTCAATAGCTACCTGTGTACCTTAATTTAAATCTTAAAAATTTAATATTTACTAACGTGCTATGCTGTCAATTCTATTTCTTATAATGATAACATACAGTTAGAGGAAACAATTCAAAAGATCACGTTCATAAGAGTTACAAGGTGTGAGTTGATTTGAATAAATGATAGGAGATGTATATAATCTACATGAATACAATTATAACACTTTGAAAGTTATAGAAAAAGACTAGAATGAGTATAAGATAGTACAATTCTAGATGGTATTAGCAAAGGTCAAAAAAGAAACATTTTCTCTAAACTTATACTTTTGACATAATAAAACTGAGCATTATAATTAAATTTAACAAGATTATTATACATATGGAAAAGGAAACTGTCAAGAATATTAAATGCCATTTTGAGAAACAGGGTCAATAGACTGGTGGTGGAAAACTAATCCCATAGTAAGATAAAGCATTATAATTTTAAAAAGAGATAATAGCATATATGTTCATATAAATAAGTGGGAATAAAAAGAAAGCTCAATAGTAAATTATATTTTTGAATATGTATTTTAATTTTAGCATAAAATGTTTTTTTGGGGGGGTAAGAATATAAAATAATGGGGAAGAGATGAACACTGCAACACAGTTCATTAAAAACCTGCCTATAAATCTGGGGAAAAATAGGTCCATAACTCATATTGTATATCAAAATCATAGATTCACAGTAATTATTAAAGTAAAAACTTTGTAAGCTTTGGGCTGGGGATGTGGCTCAAGCAGTAATGCGTTCGCCTGGCATGCGCAGGGCACTGGGTTTGATCCTCGGCACCACATAAAAATAAAATGAAGATGATGTGTCCACCGAAAACTAAAAAATAAATATTAAAAAATTCTCTCCCTCCCTCCCTCCCCCCCTCTCTCTTTAAAAAAAAAAAACTTTGTAAGCTTTGAATAATTGAGATCACAAAAGAGAAAATTTACTATATTGAATACATAAAAGCTAAACAACAGAAAATTATTTCAAGAATGAAACAGAAAAATAAAATTTATTACACAGGGATAAATATTGTTGGAATGTAAGCACTGTATATATCATGATGGAAACATTTAGGTTCAGATAGATAAATGCAAAAATATAGACAATACAAGTAGAAATTAAACTACAGAAATTTGGAAAACTTGAATGTAACAATTGAGAAATGCAAATTTTAAAAATGAGATTATTTTTCATCTGTTCAGTTGGAAATAATAAATGTGACATTACTCAACATTGTGAAATTTTGTACATTATTGTGTTGTGCTGGTAGCATGAAATCTGTTTGAAAATCAATTTGACAGAATACACAAATTGTTTATACCCATTGACCCCTGTGATATAGTATATTGGAGAATTTATCCTAAGGAAATTATCCTAAAAAAGGATGATGTTTCCTAGCAGGATTTTTTTTTTACTAATGGAAAATTGGAGTGGACAGAAACCTTAATTTGAAAAAAAGGGAAAGCTTAAATTATAGACTGTGTACTATGGAGAATATGAGGTAGGCAGTATAAAATGACTTATATAGAATATATAGAAAAAATGAAAACAGAATTCTAACAGTGATTTTTAACCATGTAAAATGTAAGCATGTAATTAAACATTGGATGAGAATGTGAAAACCAGTTTCTGGTGTGGTGGGATTTTTTTCTTTCTTTCCTCCTCTTCTCTTCCTTTCCCTTCTCTTCCTTCCTTCTGGGGATTGAGCCTAGGACCTAGGGCATGTTAGGCAATGACTCTACCAGTGAGCCACATCCCTAATCCCATATGGTAGGATTTTAAAACGTTTCTTTTAATGTTTGCCTCAATATCTATTTTTAGAAGATACATGTGGCTCAGCGGTAGCGCGCTCACCTGGCATGCGTGCGCCTGGGTTCGATCCTCAGCACCACATACCAACAAAGATGTTGTGTCCGCCGAGAACTAAAAAATAAATATTAAAAATTCTCTCTCTCTCTCTCTCTCTCTCTCTCTCTCTCTCTCTCTTTCCCCCCTCTCTCACTCTCTCTTTAAAAAAAAAAAAGATACAGAGAAAATAAGAATGAGATTAACTTTAAAATATAATGTTAAAATACTAAAGTGTGCTTCTAATTAATAATCATAATAACTTATTAAGCACATTGTTTGGACTAGGAACCCTTTAACTGTTTTGCATATATTCTTCCATTCTAAAACATTTGAAAGCTGAAAAATGTTTAGGCTTGTCTTTATATAATTGAAGGACCATGATAGGAGAGCACAATTAGAATAGCCTCATTTATTCCTTTTTGGGAGTTTAAAAATATGTGTTATGAACAGTGTATATCTAAAAAGAAGAAATAAATTTAAAAAAGAAGAGGGCAAAAAACTAGAAGGAAACAAATTTCGGCTTATTACTAACAAAATAAATTGAAACATACATGTTCTTCCTGCATGTTCAACTTTGGGAAATTGACACCACCATGTATCACAATGTCAAAATTGGAAACCTACCCTTAATTCTTTTTTTCCCTTCTTTTTGCATTGCATTTTAATTTAATCTTCATATTTTCTTGACTGTAAACATTGTACAAATTCATGGGGCATAACATGATATTTTGAAACATGTATACACTCAAATGAGGTTAATTATTATATCTATCACCTTAATGATTTATCCTTTCTTTTGTTGAAACATTCACAATCCTGTCCTTTAGCTATTTTGAGGCATAGGATACATGATTGTTAAGTATAGTCACTCTACTATATAATAGAATGTCAGAATTTATTCCTTCAATTAAATTAATTTTACACCTTTAGAACATGCCCTACTTTCTTGATTCCTTAAACTTCCTCATTCTATACTTCCAACAATTACTTTATTGTAATAACTATTTAAGGTACTCATGCACTCCTCCCTGATTGTGCCGACACTTTCTCAGTTTAGGCCACCATCCCCTTTATCTCAATTATATTAGCAGCCTCCTAAATGATCTCTTTTCTTTCAGCCTTGCCTCCCTTCCTTTCACTTTCTACACAAATGTAAATATGTCACTCCTACATTAAGAGTCTTCAGTGATTTCATTTTGCTAGATTAATTCCAAAGCCTTTATTGGGGCTTTCAAGGATCTTCATGCTGTGGCCCATTATTTATTTAACCAGCATCTGCTGCCCTGCAAATAAATTCAGTCCCCCTTTCCCTCTTTCTCTTAACTCTTAGTCTGTCTCTCTATCTCTCTGTCTCTCTGTCTTTCTGTCTCCCCTCTATACACACACACACACACTTAGCCTTGTTGAGTGTCTTCCATTTCTATAACTCTATTTTATTCTTTCTCATCACTTAGTCTTCACAAGCACTATGACCTGCACCTGGAACACTCTCACTCATGTGTCAAACTCTGCCTAAACTTTTTCTTATGTTCTTTAATTCTTGCTTAACTGTCAGGTTTCCTTTTATATATTACTTCTTCTAGGAGTACCTTATAGACTCTCATGTGTGTTTCCATACTACTCTATGCCATTCTCTTTCTATGTATGTTACTAAAAAATAAGGATCAACTGAGTAGAGGCCATTGTTGACTTGATTTTTAACTGGATCCACAGTTACACACTGTCTGGCACGTAGTATATTCTCCACCTATATTTGTTGAATAAATCCATATGGTTACAGAGTATATTTTACAGTCCTTAAGATTTATATTTTTAACTTCCAATATGAGCACTGTCTTCTTAGCCATCATCTCATTAACATGAAGCACACTGCCCTCACATAGTAAAGATTCACTAATAGTTGGAAATGATGAATTACTAAGTATTTGATTGAACAAGTCACTGTAATGGTGACACTTCATTGAGGTTAATTAGCACTCCCAAGTTCTTGGAAGGCAAAGACTATCTCATTTGTCTCTTTTACCTACTGTACCGTATATACTGACTTTACGTATAGTAGACAATCAGTGAATAATTACCTTGAATTCCCATGACTGAATACTACCTAGAGACTTGTAGCTAACGTTAGTGTTAATTAGGTGATCATAACCATATCTGCAGTTTGGACTTTAGCTGGATATCTTTATATTTATGTATGTGAGCATATGTGTGTGGCCTTGTCAACATTTATTCTTTAAAAGAAGTAGACTGCTTGCATATTCATTTATACTAATTAGTGTCCATTAAAACAATACCATCATCTACAATTCATCCATGTTCTCTTCTCATTATTAGGTTATTGATTTGCTTTACTGTGGTTGTTTTGTTGTTGATATTGTAAAAAATCCTGGGTTGCTATGTAAACATTTAAGGCAAGGTCCCAGTAATACAGTGTCAGGACTTTAGGGGGAAAAAAAAAAGCTACCCGAAGGAAATACATGAGAAACTCTTTATGGGAAAGTTTTTGGTTTTTTTCCCTTTTTTTTCCCACTTGAATATAGAACTTAAGGTATTGCATAACACAGATTTCTTCACCTTTTCCTCCCTTCAACAATGTTTTACTTACAAAATCTGCCTGTAAAGAAATGTCCTGAGGCCTGTTTTAACAAACAGAAGGTGTTAATTTCTTGAATAAATATTCTCTTAGTGATTGAGGTTGAAGGAGTACAAATTGTTTTTGTTTGAAGCAGGATTATATCTGCTTGATTTTGAGGGAACTCTTTTCTTTTTTGCTGTATGTTTTTTCTTTCTCCATTTTTTTGCCCTGTGCTATTTTGTGTCTCAATTATTTGTTAATTATTAATTTTATTCTTTCTTTAACTGTTTTATTTCAATGTTTTCTACTCTATTAAAGCCTTATACCTATGTATATGTATAAATTTGACCAAAACAAATGATACAGCTTTCTTTTTTTAAAATAGTATTTAACATATTTTAATTATGAAAATAATGACCTTCAATTTAGAAAACCTAGAAACAAACCAAATCTTTTTTGTCTGTTTTTTTAGTGCTGGTGATGGAACCCAGGGTCTAATGCATGCTAATCAGTCTACTGTTGCGTTACATTCCCAGCCCCTACAAAGCAAGTTTTCCTTTTTTTAACCTTTATTTCATTTATTTATTTTTATGTGCCACTGACCTTCAAACCCATTGCTTCATATGTGCTAGGCAAGCACTCTACCACCGAGTCACAACCCCAGTCCATAAAGTGAGTTTTAAAGAGGAAAATATACACTAAAATCCTATTACTTAGGTATAATTATCATTAAAATTGCCATAGATTACTGTTTAAATGATAGAAATTTCTTTTTACCTAATTGAAATGGTTCTGTGCATAGAATTTTTGTATCATTTCAAACAACATTGATTCAAAGACATATTTCTACATCATTAAAACATTCTATTGGTTGTATAAGATTTCCTTTTAAGGGTCTGGGGTTGTGGCTCAATAGTAGAGTGCTTGCCTAGCCTGTAAGAGGCACTGGGTTCGATCCCCAGCACCACCTAAAAAAACAAACTAAATAAACAAAGTAAAAGTATTAATAAAAGTCTCCATTAAAAAAAGATTCCCTTTTATGTAGATATCACAATTTTACCTCTTCATTTCTCTATATATGGATTCTTAAAATTATTAACAGATTTTCATATTGTAAAAATGATGTCATGAACATCATGCTCCACTGCAGTTCAGATTATTTCCTGTGATAGGTTCCTAGGAGTAGCATTCATAGGGGAAAGAGACTTCACAATTTTTGAAGGTCTTGGGTCATTTTACCATTTTGTTTTCCAGAAGGGTTATGCCAAAACTGCAGTTGCTACCGGCTTTATAAAAGAATTTCCATCCTTATTACTTGGGTAGAGCTTTTAATTTCTTTAACTGTACTCCATATCAGCACGTGCATAATTTCTGTGTATTCTACATTATTAAATCAATCTATTATAGAAAGAATTCACATACCCTTTCAAATCTTGTACAACTTATTCTGAGGGCAGTGAGTACATGGTGTATTTTTCACTTGAAATCTGTGTGCACATGCATGTGTGTATGTGTACGCACATGTACACTTGCATGCATGAGTACTGGTTTATTACTGTGATATTGCACTACTATGTTAAATTTACAAATGAAAGCAGTTAATTTCTTTTATAAGTTCTGTATTTTTGTGACCTTGACAATTGAGTTAGTCCTTTGGAGAATAAAGCAGCTTGTATTGCATTTTCGGACAATAAGAAGTGCCAAAGGCATGAGAGAGAAACACTAATGGATAGGACACTAGAGTATAAATCAGATACCTAGGTTCTGTTCCCAGATCCATTTGTCTTTGTGTATCATGGCCAAATTTTATTAAAGAACTTGCCCAATCTGTTAAACAGGGATAGCATATCTTATCTTGCAGGGATACTATTGGGATTACTGAGATATATTTTTCTAATACATTTTGTGTTCTTCCAGGACAGTTCTAATATTAGGGACCAAATGCTAAAGTCTATGTAAAATTTGAATGGTAGAAATTACTTATTATATTTTCAAATCTTTTGTCTCCAGTTGTTTATTTTATGTTTTGATGTTTGGGTACTAGGGATTGAACTCAGGAACACTTGATCACTGAGCTACATCCGAATCCCTATTTAGTATTTTATTTAGAGACACGGTCTCACTGAGTTGCTTAGTGCCTCTCTTTTGCTGAGGCCGTCTTTGAACTCGGGATCCACCTGCCTCAGCCTCTTGAAACTGGTGGGATTATAGGCTTGTGCTGAAACATCTAGCTTTCATTAATAATCAATGACTTTAATAATTTCTTATGCAAAGAGTAGACTTCACAGGATTTCTCCACATGTAGCAAAAACTGGTATTTAGCATATGAACAATTAGTTTATTCTTTATAACTTTGTAATTTACATATATTATTTTGTATTTATCATATATTGCATTAAAATTCAGATGGGAAAACTACTCTTTAAAATACTTACCATGAGTTAACATGGTAGGTTTAAAAACAGTATACAGGGACTGGGTTGTGGCTCAGCGGGAGAGCACTTGCCTCGCACATGTGAGACCCTGGGTTCAATCCTCAGCACCACATAAAAATAAATAAGTGAAATAAAAGTATTGTGTCCAACTATAACTAAAAAATAAATATTTTTTTCAAAAACAGTATATAGTTACTTGCTAATTTGTGATATTTCAATTGGAGAAATAGACAATGAAACTAGCATGAAAAATAATTTATCCTCATTACTTGAATCAATGTTTTTTTTTCATTTTTCAACATCATCTCTTTTTTGATATCACTTTCTATAATTGAGAAAGATTAGTATTTGAAAAAGAATAGAAATTTTAGAATAAATGAAATATTTATTAAAATTCTGTTATTAGAAAATGCTATTATCCTCTTCAACCTGCCTTTCAGCTGTGTTTTAGCCTTCTTTGTTTAACTAGTGTCTAGCACATAGTTGTTGCTTAGTAAATGTTCCCTGAATCCACTGGTAGAGATAAAACAAAATGTGATTCATGAAAATAATTTGTTTTCATGAAAACGTTTATACCACAGGAACTCTTAGATTCTTTGGAATAATCAATGTTGTATGTAAAATAATAACACTTTGTACATGTAAGGCAGTTTCCAAGGACTCAATGCATTTACCACTATTCAAAATTCATGTTTCTGTTTTGCATCTCTTTGAACAGAAGTTAGGGTCATTGCTACAGCTCTTAGGCTCAGGCCACAACTTTTTCAATAGGACCCTAAAGCTCAGGAAATAATATCAATAATTAATAAATGGCATAGCATCACATTAAACAATTGTGCCCAGAAAGTAAACAATTAAGAATGTGAACAGAGAGCCAACAGAATATGTAGACATATTTGCTATCTACTTTCTTGGCAGAAGATTAATATCCAGAGTGAAGAACTCAAGAAACACCAAAAAACTGAAATGACTCTTCTAATACATGGACAGATGCATTAAAGAGACACTTCCCAAAAGAAGAAATACAAATGGCCAATGAGTACATGGAAAAATGTTCAACATCTTTAGCAATTAGGGAAATGCTGATCAAAACTACACTGAGGTTTCATTTCACTTCAGCCAGATTGGCAGCCCTCAGGAATATAAGCAACAATAAATGCTGGAGAGGATATGGAGGAAAAGGGATACTTTTATTCAGTTGGTGGTATTGTAAATTACTACAAGCACCGTAGAAATCAATATGGAAGTTCCTTAAAAGTCTGGGCATGGAATCCTTGTATGACCCAGCTATACCCCTGTCCCCCGTATTTATCCTAAAGAATTAAAGTTCTCATACTATTGCAATGAATGCATACCCATGTTTACAGCACCACAGTTTACAGTAGCCAAACTGGAACCAGTCTAGGTGTCCATAAAGAGATGAATGGGTAAGGAAAATGTGGTATATATACATAATGGAGTTTTTTTCAGCCATAAAGAAAAAGGAAAAGGGGAAACACTTGGGAATGATATTGGCCAAATTATATTGTTATATTGTGTGCATATATATGAATATGTAACAACAAATCCCACCATTATGTATAATTATAGTGCACCAATAAAAATATGGAAAAAAGTCATGTTTCTGTGGTGTAAAGTTTATGCTGTATGTAGACATTTCAAATTGGTTCTATTTTGACCACCAAGAGCTTTTTAAAATTTAATTTATTTTTTATTTGTTCTTTTAGTTATACATGATGGTAGAATGTATTTTAACATATTATACATCCATGGAGTATAACTTTCCATTCTTGTGGTTGTACATGATGTGGAGTTACACTGGTCATGTATTCACATATGAACATAGGAAAGTGAGTTCATTCCACTGTCTTTCCTATTCATATTCCCTGTGCCTTCCCTTCATTCCCCTTTGAAGAGCTTTTGCTTTGTGTGAAGCCATACAAGTGAGTATTTTTCTGGGAGAAGAGTGCATTCTAGTTTTTGTTTTATTTTTGCTCTCAGGGATTTAGCTGGTTTGATAGTGGGCCTGAATCAGTTTTTATTATTCTAAGAGATACTCTCTTCTCTGAATGCTTTGGAATGTTTCAAATTAATTTTTTGCCATATTTAGTGGTAATGATGCATGACATTTTGTTTGAATTGTCACAAATTAGTTGTAAGATACGCATCTCTAAATTTACTAATGTATATGATATTTCTCATAAAATTGCTTCCCCCATTCATATTTTTATGCTTCAGTAAATGAACATTATATTGGAGGAACAATGCCCCTTCTCCAACGCTTAGGTTTTATAATATTCTTATAATATAAAGTATATCACATGTTAAGCAATGGATATATTCCTAAGGAAGTGTATAAATCATTAAAAAGTCCCTGTACTGGAAGAAATTTTCTGAATGAGTACAATTTATAGTGATTGTTGGATGAAGTAAAGATTTATTGAGAATAATGATGGAGCATTAAGGAGTCTCAAGGGTAAATAATCTGTTCACCTCTGATATATATGCAGTGACATAGTATAAAATTCAAAAATTTCTAAGTCATATGGGACTTGGAATTCCAGTGGAATATGGCTCTTAGGGAGGAGACACTTAGGTTTTCAAAAATGGGGCTGGGGATTAGCTCAGTTGGTAGAGTGCTTGCCTGTCACACACAAGGCCCTGTATTCAATCCCCAGCACCACCAAAAAAAAAAAAAAAAAAAAAAAAAAAAAAAAAAGTATGTGCGTATGCCTTGTTTTTTTGTCCTGATACTACCCACTCTTTCTCAAGGGTCTTAGGTAATATCATTTCTCATTATCATATCCTAGAACTGTGGAATGTTCAAGCCATAAGCCCTCATAGAGATAATTTGCATAAGAGGAGGGAGCAGATTCACCCAGAGAAGCTGGGTGCTTATGTCTTATGGCACAAAGCAAATGGTAACATGGTTTTTATTTCAACGAGTTTCACTCTTCAGTACAGTGCCTCCTTAATATTACTGGTAGTGTGTTTGAATTGGCAACCTAATTTAGTGAAATCTCTTAGACCATCTTCTCCTCATCTAAGCAGACAGATGTGGGATGTTGACTGGTCAAGGGACTTGCCAGATGAAATGGACTAATTGATGGATCAGAGTGTGGTTCAGAAGGAGAACAGATCCCCAGATTTCTGTAAAGTCAGGAATATAGAGGTTGTTTTCAGATCAGGTGAACGGCATTGATCTGTCTAAAACTAAGACAATCTGACTTAAGTTGAACAGTTTGTTCTCAGTGCAGGTTAAAGAGTGTATTTGGTATGTGATACAGTATTTTAGGGAAACTTGCCACAAATTGTTTCCATAAAGATTTGTGTCTTGTGAAAAATCATCTACTACACAAATTTGGTGTACATCTGTGTCTGTGTGTACATGTGTATTTTGATGACTGAATTAAAACCTCAAGTTGTATTGACTTATTTATTACATGTATCCATTCCTTTATTCATTCATCCAACAAATTACTAACAAAGTGCCTATGTTCTAGGCACTTTGCAGTGGACTGAGGATAAAGTTTGTTAGAAAAAAACTGCCTCTAGGGGACCTTTATTTTAGTGAAAGGGGATAATCAAAATATGAATAAATAAAGAAAATGCCAAATAGTAATAAGGACCCTCCAAAGACTAAAACAGTGACATATTTTTTAATGATGTTGTTTTAATAGTGAGCTACATCATACAGAATGGGTGGAGAAGGCCTATGTGAGAGAGTGATGTTTGAATAATGTCAAGGAGGTAACCATGTACAAATTCAGGACAAGAGCCTTCTAAGAAGTCAGAAGACACGCAGAGGCCCTAATGTGAGAATGGCTTTAGGATATTTCCATGTCATATAACAGATTAGTGATGTGAAGGCTAGTGAGTAGGAATGGGGGGAATGGAATCAGATGAAATTGTAGAAGGAGGTAGAATCAAAATCATACAGCCTTGTAAGCTCCTGGAAGGAGTTCAGATGGAGCAAAGTTTGCATCTACTTGTTTACTTTGCGTCCTCAGATAAATTTCTTAACTTCGGTGAGCTTCAATTATCTCATTTGTAAAATGGTAATAAGTATTGCTTTGCAAGCTTGTTTTTAAGGATTACAAAAATAAATATACAGTGACTGGCACAAAGTACACTTAAGAAGTGGATGTTGTGGATAATGATAATAGGCAGTAAATATGCACTATAAACCCATGTGTTAGGTGTAGTGCTGTGTTCTTTATACTTGTTTAAATCCTCAAATCTGTAATATGTATAGAGCCTCAGAAAAATTACTTGTAGAGTTAAATTAAGTAACAGACACTGGATTTAAATCAAATTTCCATGACTCCAACCCTTGTACAATATCAAGAGAGTCAATCATCGATAATGTGTTGGTTGGTTTTACATGTTAATGCAATTTGAGACTCTACATACTTTTAGAGATGAGATCATTTTTTGATGCTACATGAAGATTCCTGCCAGGCTGGAACTTTTTTACATGTTCACATTTCTTTCAATGCTTTGTATAGTGTCTTGTTCCTTCTAGAATTCGTATGATATTGTTTGACTAAGTGGATCTGTATGACAACATTAAAACTTGCTAGCAACATGCCACAACTTTCGAAGTAACCTAAGGAATCTTCAGGATTTTTATTTTTCCCCAAGAATCCTTATTTTTCCCCAAAGCACACATCTTACAGCAGTTACTTCTTTGGGTGTGCTTTGTACTTAATTGTACTGATTTAAAATCTCAGAATAGTGCATTAACCTACTGAGCTTCAGAAGGCGCTTTTTTGTTGTTGTTGTGTCTTTGTCTTGTTTTGGGTAAAGAATGTGGTATTGGCAGCAAAGCCCTCTAAGTGATGTCAGATTTGGGCACTGTAAATTGTTGTGTTTAATATAGAGTAACACATGAGTTGTGTATTTTATTTTTTTACCATACAAAATATTATGGGATATATTTAATAAGTTTAAAGACTCATTTTGTAAATGAGATTATTGGGCATATTAATCATTGAAAATGTTTAATATGTGTATACTCCTTCAGATGGTAGGAGGAATGGAATCTTTTAGAGGGGTGTTTGTTGCACTATTAGATAATATTATTTTTTCCTCTAGAAAGTATAGGACGTGCTAAATTAATAAATTATAGAATTTGAACCATGAAGAAATTTGTTTCTAAAATAATTATTTGGAGGAAACAGGAATGTATATTTCCTTACATTCAAATTCATAACTTAGGTCTTTAGAGGTAAGACTGCTATGAGCACAAACAGATGGTTGGTAATCTATAAAAGTCATGCCATTATGTTGGGTAATGTTTTACTGTTGTTTATATTGCCATAACCTCTAACTATAGCATGATATACAGCACTTATGGACTGGAACATTGTACTTTTATAAAAACTCTATGAAGACTATATGCTTAAATACTAGCTCAGTATTCTTATCAGGTTGTTCTTTCAAGTTAGAATAGAGCTTTGGGTAAGCAGTATTTCCCAATATTCATTGTATACTATTTGAGAACTAAAATTGGTTCTCATGCGGCACAGATGAATTATTTATCACAAAAAGCTTGAATAACTTCTAAATTCATCACTACTATATAAAATAAACACAAATGTTTGAATTTGTTAGGAAAAATCAGTTTATTGAAATGAAACTCAAAAAGCTCAACTTCTGTGTATTCTTAAATTTACATATACTAACCTAAACAAATCATTCCTCTTTTAAACACTAAGTAGAAGACTGTCCCATTAAAATATTATTTGATTCCAAAGATGTGAGTTTATTTAATTAACCTGAGCATTTATAGTCCTTTTTAATGTTGCAGTGATTTTTTTAAGGGAGGTTAGCTTACATGAAACGAAAAGTGAGTACCTAGTTTGCATGCCTACAAATTAAAATTCCCTTTCTCACATGGGCATTCACTCTTGTCCATGTATAAAATATTATTTTCTATATTTTTTGCTATGTACTTCTAAAATGTGAGCCCTGATCAGAGATTCTTTTTCAATGAATTCATTTTTACATCAACATATAAAATTTTATGTATTATGTACAATATGATGCTTTGATTTATAAATATATTGTATAATGGTTCAATTTAGCAAATTAACGAGTGTGTTACCTTACATAGTTATTTTTGTGGTAAAAACACTTTGTATTCACTCTATCATTTTTTAAAAATACAATGTGTTATCTTTAACCATAGTTACCATGCTATACAGAAGACCCCTTGAACTTATTCCTCCTATGTATCTATAAATATGTATTTTTCGACTAATATCTCCTTAACCCCTCCTCACCTCTAACTGTCCCAACTTCTGGGAACCACCATTCTTCTCTCTACTACTGTAAGATCAACATTTTTAGATGACACTTATGAATGAGATCACACAATAATTGTCTCAGTGGCTGCCTTATTTCACTTAACACAAAGATTCAACTACGTTGTTGCAAATGGCAGAATTTCCTTCACTTTTGAAGCTGAATAGTATTCCATAGCGTGTGTGTGTGTGTGTATCTCACATCAGTCCCATATCTTGGCTATTGTGACTCATGCTGTAATAAATAGAGGAGTGCAGTTATCTCTTTAGTACAGTACATTCCTTTGATTATATACCAAGTGATAGAATATTGGATTATATGGTAATTCTATTTTTAATTTTTTGATGATCCTCTGTATATTTTTTATAAGAACTATACAATTAATATTCCCACTAATAGTGTACCAGCATTCCCTTTTGCCCATATCCTTGCAGTTGTTTAGTTATCATTTGCCTTTTTCTAATAGCCTTTATAATAGGAGTGAGGTAATATCTCATTTTGGTTTTGATTTACATTTCCCTAATGATTAGTGATGTTGAACATTTTTCTTATACAGTTGGCCATTTGTATGCCTTTTTTGAATAATATTTATTTAATTTCTTTGTCCATTTTTATATTGGGTTGTTTTCTTTGTATTGAATTTAGGTTTTTTGGGTTGTTATTGTGTCACATTCCAAGACCTAATACTCAGGGTCGCTCCAGGTTAACTGGACTGGAATGAAATAATCACACAGAGGCAGAGAAATACCTTTTGCTTTGGATCCTGTGATGGCTCCTCTGACCTTAGGGGTCTGTGGAAAGAGAGAGAGGAGCATGTGCTGAAACCTTTTATTGGGCATAAGCCATTCAAATGAGGCAAAGGGTAGGATTACAAAGGAATAGGTGAGTGTAGCTCAACCCCCTTGGGTGGGTGACACCTACATCTGGAGAGTTGCCTTGCTCTCCCAGCTGGGACAACGCCCAAGTCACAATGAAATGTAGTGATTGGTTATAGCCTCCTGCTTCAGGACTGGAAGGAGTGGTCATTCACAGTGGCTCCCCACAGTATTGAGTTTGAGCTTCCTGCAAAGGGTCCTAGAATGCTATGGAAGCCAAATGACCACTTCCAGTTCACTCCTCCCACTGCAGAGCCCATAGGCCCAGGGGAACTTTCTGTTTATTGCATCACCCTAGGATGGGGGAGGTACAGTACAAAGAGAACTGTTTCTCTTATTATTGGATAGAGGAGAGGGTGGCCTTGCTGCCAAATTCTACGATATTCACTATTGTATACAAGCCTGTGGAGAGTTGTAAGTTGGGTTTCTGTGTGAAGGAGTGAAGCCAGAGAATTTCTATTCTGCCATCTTGGTGATGTCACTTGATCATGTTGATCCCCAATAACTACATCTCCCCCATCTCAGTCCTTGAGAAAAAAGAAGGCAAAGAGTAAACTCTGACCCACAGTTTTTTACTTGCCTTCTCATCTCACTTTCTATATTCTTGAGCTCAACTTTGATACCATTAGTATGGAGATAAGTTTACTCAGTTGTTAAGCACATAGTATTTAGAGATAGACCTGAGATCAAATTTCAGTTTCTGCCACTTACTAGTCAAGTGACTTTTTTTAAACCTCAGTTTCCGAATCTATAGAAGTACAGATAACATTAACACTTACCTTAGAGGGGCTGCCTAACCCTGGGAAGCATCTTAGTTGCCCTAGCATTCCTATTACCTTATCTAGATGAAATAAGTGTATGGAAGGGACTACCTAATCCAGTATTTCTAACCCAGAGTCATGATTAGTGCATCGTCACATTTTTTTTTCTGGATAATTAAAGACAAGTCTTTATAAACAAACCCTCTGCTTCCTTTCCCTCCCCCAGTTGCTTCAACATACTCCTTTGCCTGAGTGATCATTTAAAATACAGATATGTTTGTCACTTCCCAGCCTAAACCTTCCTCTCACCTATGGCAGTTTCTCAAAAAAAAAAAAAATAGATCACTTTTAAATGAAAGTCCTTCTCAAAGATCCCAGTGCTGACTTAAATATTTTAATTATATTATTTAAGTATATGTCAGTGTAAAATAAGATATAAACTATGGTAATAGCATTATACAACTGATAAAATCAAGTAGACAAGTTAAAACAAAAATACAACACCAATGAAATTTCAATTAACATGATTTTAGTGATAAAATGATTTTCTGAATCTGAATTGCTGTGTACATTATGAATTTACTGTAAACTACATGCTCTTTTGGGCTCTCTGTGCCTATAGCTCCATAGGATGCCCAGCTGTGCCACCTGTGTTTGTTCTGTTTGATCTTTGGTTAAGTTTTGATGAATATAGACAACATGCTGTGATGTCATTTGGCCTTTACTTTGATACAAACATATTTTCATATAGGGTTATCTCATTAGCCTGAGATAATGAAAGTTTTACTTCCCAGTGATATTGTGATCCTAAATGCAGATATGGATGCTGAAATTAGATGGCAGGACTCAGTTAGCAGGTGGCTATTAAGATGATCTGGTTTATATTGTGCTTTATCATATTATCTTAATGAAACTACAGAATTTTTAATCACCTTACCAGACTCAGAGACCATTGAGACTAACTAATGTTGAGAAGCATTAGCCCTGAGTTGCAGGTTTTTTGATCTTCTGGCAAATTCTGAAACATGATCTACTTTTTGTCCTCACCATATTCCAAAGATTGTATGCTATGTTATGGCAAGGGTGTATCTTAGCTTCTCTTTACATATCCACATCTTGGACCTCATGGGAACTCAATAAAACTCAATAAATGTTAAGTGGTAATATTCTAATATGAAAAGGACACATAAGTACGATGAGAGAGAACTTTCTGTACATTTGTGAAGAAACCAAATACCTGAATAATCAATGTGTGTACAGAGCATGTAGTGCTCAATTAAAATTTCATACTACAAAAAAGTAAAACTTCTGCTTTAGTAAGACTATGGATTCATACTTTGAATCACAGATTCAAAATGGCAGGACCTTTGAGATCATCTAGCTTAGTGGGTTTAAAACTTCATTTTATTTAACATTAGAACTGCTTTTCCAGAAGAAATAGTATATGGAATATGAACATATTCAGCAGACAAATGTGTAAATACTCTCATTATTTGGGGAATGGAAGACTTGGGGGACTCTGCCAGTGAGCCTTCTTTTTTTGCACATTCTCTTCTCACTCCTTAAGACAACTCCCAAGACACCTGAAGGAACTTTATGGACACTCAGAACACAGTTTGAAAATAAGGGTCTACTCTCCTACTTAAGTGATAACATGAATAAATTCACTCAGCTATTAAGTGTAAGAAATATTGAGGAAATTTGCCCACTTTTCTTCTTTTTGTTATAATTCTATTAGGGTGAACAAACAACCTTCTTGAATATGGTTTTGTACTGTCTTCAGAAAGGAAGTCTCTAGGTTGTAGCCTGCTTCCTGAAAATTACTTGCCAGTCATATGGTCTCAGAAAAGTCATGATTTCTGCATAACTCAATTTACACAGCTGCAAAAAAAGTTTTAGTAATATTTTCCCATTGTTGGACTCAAATGATGTAGTGTATTGGAAAAGTTGTGTAAGCAGTTTGTGCTACAGAAATGTAAGGCATTGTTTACCTAAATCAATCTCATTCAATGCTGAGGACACACACCTATTTTCATGTCAGTTAGTGCAGTTCTTTTACTTTTTCTTGTTTGCCCACCCTTTGGATATTTTACTATTGATGTAGTACCTACTATCAGCAGATGGGCAAGCAATTGAATAATTTTTGGTACATTCATTTTGGTTGGTAGCATTTACTAAAATGTTTGGAAAGCTAGGGGTTTGAAAATAATAGGGTAATTTTTTGTTTTGTGGGAAAATTTTTTCTTTATTTCATTTAAAATTTATAGCTTCATTACCTACTTAAAATGTAGTTTCTATCTAGGTTATAGGAAACATTTATAATCTGGAAAAGTATTATTAAACTGGCTTTGTTACAGTGTCTAAAGTTACTCTTGGAATTGAATCTATAAAATGGTAAAACAGAGGGAAACATATTTAAATATCTTCATAGGTTTTGCTTCAACATAGCAAACACTAATAAAGTTTTTACTATGTTTCTTATCTTTAAATAGTATAGAGAAGAGTCTGGCTGGGCCAAATATGTTGGTTATTATCATTGACCAAATCCTGTACATATTTTAAAGTCACTATTTACATGGATGATCTTTCTCTCTTTATTTCATAGGGCAGTGAGTAGAGTAAATAAATGTAGTATGATTGGAAAAAAGAAGAAATAGTGTTCTTATTTTATCTCATGGACCATTTGGCAGTCTCGCAAGCCTATGGATACCTTCTTAGAATTGTGTTTTTAAATGAAACCACAAAATACATAATATTAAAAAGGAAAGTAATTACTTGAAAATATACTTACCAAATTATTTTTTAAATTGACACATTCCAGATGCGTAAAAACTTACGTTTACACAAAAACCTATGTGTGGATGTTTTAGGAGTTTTAGTCATAATACATAAAAGGTCCTAACAGCCCACATGTTCTTCAATGGGTACATGATTAAATAAACTATAAACTTTTCAGCCTCAAACAAGAGCAAATCATTGATTTATGCATTAATTTGTATGATGTTCCTGGGGATTAGGCTGAGTAAAAAATGCCCATGCCAAAATATACATGGAGTATGAGTCCACATATATGACATTCTTGAAAAGAGAAAAAATTATAGAAATGGAGAGAAGATTAGTGATTGTCAGGTGGAGAGTTGTGGCAGGTAGGTAGGTATGATTACAAAAGGGCATCATGAGGGATCTTTGTGGGGAGGGAACTGTTCTACATGTGGTAGTGGATACATTAGTGTACACATGGTAAAAACTGCATAGAATGATATACATATACAACATCCTCATACAAATAAGTGCAGGTAAAAAATTAGTACACTCTGAATAAGATAGCTAGTTTTTACTAGTGTCCATATAACAGTTGTGATATTATAATATATGTCTGCAAGATATTGCTATTAGGGAAAACAGGGATCTCTTGTAAATTATTTTTTTTTATAATTGCTTTCCTATTTCCAGAATCTCAAAATAATTAAAAAAATTGAGACACACTAATATGTTTCTTTACAAGATAATTATTGAGTAACAACACAAGGGTGGTAGGTTGTATAACTGGCTTAATTTTGAAGAAGTTATAAGCAAAAATGATAACTGGATACTTCCACAAATGCTCTAAATGTGATACCATAGGAAACTATCTGTGATATTTATTGGTTATTAAGTTGCACATGCTGCTAATACCATTGTAACCCATTGCCTCCATTCATAACTGAAAGAAGTACTACATTTACATGAGAGGTTACTGAAAATAAAGATGTTATATTTCCCCTTCAAATTTACATACTCCCTGGATTGGGATCTCAGGCTAAGAATCCCTGCATTATGTTAGATCTGTTTACATTTAATTATCTGATATATCTTAAGGGGTTCTGTCAAATAAGAAAATAGACATAAGGCTCATACCTTTTTCCTCAAGTATTGTAAGTAGTTATAAGGGCTCAATAAAAATGGTAGTAGACATACTTTATAGTTTTAAAGATTTACTTGGTGTCATTCATTCATACACATTGTTCATTATAATTGCTTAATACTTATTTTAAAAAATGATTATGATAGATTTTAATTACAGAAGGGCCCACACATTTATTGTTTGATATGAAAGAAAATGTATAAGATTGATTTCTTTTTATCCAGATTGACTAGTACTTAATATCATAAAATATTTTAATTTGCTTTCATTATCAAATTATTAATGGGTTACTTAGCCTTTTGGTATTGTTATATCCGAGAATGTCTAGATCAAATGTGGTAGCTTGGTAGTTGTTTTACAAGGAATGAAGTGCATTGTTTAGAATAAACATTATTCTTTAGAATATCACCTTTTAATTTCAGTTAATGTTAAAATTTCAAATTTATTGTCTTTTAAATATGTAGTTATTTGTTATTATGAAGTATTTTCCTGTATATGCTATTAGTTAAATATATGTTCACAACAAAAGAAAAAAAAACAATAGGGCAGCAAAAAATGAATGTTTAGAGTTTCTTTGTGTATGTGATATTTCTAATAGTCACGTGTGCTCAAAAAACAATTTAACAGGAGGTGTAGCTCAGTGGTTGAGCACTTGCCTAGCATTCACTTAGGTCCTGAGTTCAATCCTCCCTCCATTTTTTTCCATCAATATAATTTGTTGGTGAATGCTTAACTGATATACCAAATTTTCAATAAGAAAACAATAAATAATTTAATCACAGAAAACATACTTATAAGTACTTCCACTCATCAAATATTTTATCCAGTCACATTTAATTAAATTTACTTAGTCAAATCCTTTTGAGGAAAAAAAATGGGATGTATAATCTAAAGAATTATGATGCTTCTACAGTGTATTTTTTTTTATTTCTACCCTAGAATTTGGATTTTTTTTTTAAATTCACATTACTTTCACCCTCTGAAAATTCCTTAATTAAAAACTGTTTCCTGAATGGTAAATGAGGGTATATGAAGTAATCTTATGATAGTCATTTTTTGCATAGATTTTTTTTTCTTACAGATGTTAAAATTGATAATAGATAGTAACTTTTACCCTTTATCTTTCATGCAATTAAAATACTTTTCAATGAAAATTGCAAATGAAATTATTTGACATATTACAGTAAAGATGCTTTTTGTATTTTTTGATAAAAGATAACTAATGCTCTTCCTTTAAGAGTTGTTTTTCTTATATACGTAGAAGCCATCTAAAAATTTGGTAATATATTCAGAGTGATATCGCTCACCAAATACATCATTATCAGAATAAATAAGAACACTTATTTTGTGTTCTCTTAATGAAGTATACTGTCAATCTTTGTAGATATAATTTCAAATTTGTTAATCAATAATATTGGCTATTCCAAGAACTACACTGATAAGAAACTCACTTGTTGAAAGTAAAGCTTGAAACTTGACTACATCGGGCTGGGGATGTGGCTCAAGCGGTAGCGCGCTCGCCTAGCATGCGTGCGGCCGGGTTCGATCCTCAGCACCACATACCAACAAAGATGTTGTGTCCGCTGAGAATTAAGAAAAAAATAAATAAATAAATGTTAAAGAAAAATTCTCTCTCCCTCTCTCTCTCTCTGTCCCCCTCTCTCTCTCACTGTCTCTTAAAAAAAAAAAAAGAAACTTGACTACATTAGGGTTTCTAAAACATAATAACGATAATATTATTGTTTTTACAACAATATTGTTTTTCTGTTTGAATATGATACCACTGATAGTAATTGCTATCTCTGCGCACACTGTAGCTGAAAAGACTTGTGTACAGTCAATAGTTCCATTCAGTGTCCATGGCAAGATATTTTTATAGCTAAGAACTCTGAAACTTTTTCTCAAGTTGTAAATAATTCTGAATTTACATTAAAGAATGAAAAATAATGATTAGATTAAGTATCTAAACTCAGACGTAGTTGTCTCTTCTGAAAAGTTAAACTGATCTTTTTACAATATTGCTTGCTTGTTTTGGAAATTAACATTTTATACCAGAATAAGGGGGATGTGTGATTATTAAACACATTGAAAGTACCTTTAAGTTCTTTGTGTACTGTTTTACAATAACACAAGCACAGTCATACTGACAACTATCTATATCCTAATGATTTTCAAATTAGGAAAGCTTTTTGTTCACCTAGCTTTGGAATAGCATGATGTACACTAATTGCTAACTTTGTTGCATTATTTTTTAAAGATCAAATGGGCACAGTGGTAATTTTCATTAATCTCATACAGAGCAGCTAATTAAAATTTCCATTATTATCCATCCATTATCTAGTTGTATCCTTTGTTCAGTATCAGAACAGGGTTTTAATAATAAGCCATTCTTGTGTTACAGCCCTATAAAGTATGGTGAGATTTAGTTTAATCTGTTGTACTGTTTGTTTTTAGGTGATTTCTTGAATATTATGCTGCACCATATTGATTATGCTGAGGATACATCGACACTTTGACATTCTGTAATAGAGATTTCAGAATTAAATACTTGTTGCTTCAATTTTTTTAATTCAGGATTGGGGGAAAGTAGCATATAGTGGATAAAAGAATGACCTGCAGATCAGAGTGCATGTGTTTTAGTCTTGCCACCTCATCACACTTGGTGATGATATGAATTCTTTATTATTATAATGCAATATTAGAAGAGCTGATCTTCAAGGGCCAGTCTGGCCTTAATGTGCAATCATGTTTTCATAATTTCCCAATATGGACTTCTGTTAAAACTCTAAAGTCTTTCTAAACTTATAATGACAGAGTATCCTAAATTGTATAATTTAAACAAGTTTCTAAGTCTTCGTGGTGGTGGTAAGGATAAACTCCAAGGTAATGGGCTGGCCCAATTCTCCATAAACACTGTCTCAAATGTGACCATATGCCCTAATTAAATCAACCCAATAGATAGTCAGTTAGAAAAAAGGAACTGACATTTTCTGTGTCTGTGAGAGTGTATGTATGTACACACAGACACACACACACACACACACACACACAGACAAACACACAAAATGCCTGTCTTAATCCTCATAGTAAACCTGAGTGGTAGGTATTTCTTTACCCTTTGTCATGGTTGAGCTAATTGGGTTATAGAGATCAGTTAATAATGTTCCTGGAGATTGCCAGAAGATAAATGATTAGAACCATGAATCAAACAAGGTGGTAAAGTCTAAGTTGTCCACAGCTCACAGTGTCGCCGTTTACGTGTTCTGTACTCAGCGTTTCTGAATATATTCTAACTGCAAGTTTCAGAACCTATAATATTCTGAAGGAAACCTAAACTAAGCTTAGATGCTCCAGCATGTTGAAACTCATCATTCATTCACCTATCTCCCTCCTTCCCTCCGTCCGTCCCTCCGTCCGACCGTCCGTCCCTCCCTCCCTCCCTTCCTCCCTTCCTTCCTTCCAGGAAATATGTATTGGATGCTTACTGTGTGACAAACACTTTGTTGGGATCTCAGGATAGAGTGATAAACAAGGCAGACAATATTCCTACCTCATAGAACTCATGTTCTTTTGTGGAAGACCCATTAAACAGCTTGATAACTAAACAAGATAAACTTACATTAAGCTAGTACTGTCAATGAGATCTAAAATGTTGTAATGATACTAGAATGTGGAGGGGAGATTTAAAAGATGTGAGCCAGCAGTGGAAAGGTTGAGCTGGATTTTTCAGGCAGAGAAAATGGCAAAGAACAAAAGAAGAAGCTCTATATACAAGCCTGGTTCTACTGTAGGATCAATAGGGATCTTTTAAACCTATTGATTAAGAAAGTAAGTTTGAGGATTGTATGAAATTGATATGAGACTGTAGACTGGCAAAATTTTAACTTCTTGTAGTTTTCAGACTGGTGCATGCAGTGAATATTTCCATTCATTGTTGTGAAAAGTGAGTTGGTTGAGCAAAAATATTATTTCAGAATTATGATACAAATGTCTACTTGCTGTTGTTACTTGTTGAATAAGAGATGGGTAGATAAATTGCAGGAATGTAGACATGATTTCAAAGTGATGCTTTTACTATGCCATCTGTGTGGTGATTCATCCATAAACTTCTTGAACATCTACTGTATCTGTTAACAAAAAAAAAAAAAGGGGGGGGCGGTGCTTGGGATGTAGCTCAAGTCGTAGCACACTTGCCTGGCATGCGCAGGGCACTGGGTTCGATCCTCAGCACCATATTTAAAAAAAAAAAAAAAGGTGCTGTGTCCACCGAAAACTAAAAAATAAATATTAAAAATTCTCTGTCTCTCTCTCTCTCAAAAAAAAAGTCTAGTCAGTGATTATTTCACAAAGTATGGGAGTTAGAGTGTGAAACTATATTTCTTCTTCTGTAATTGTTATTAGTAAAACCAAGAATAGCACATTTTTGTTAAGGCTCACTAAATTCAGGCACTCTGTTAGGCACTTGGCTTACATGGTGTTTCCAGTGTGGTAGAGATAGACACACATGATAGCTTCTACTGGAATATGTTAGATACTATAATAGTGAATATAGCCACAGTACTATAAGCAAATAGAGTTTCTTTATATGCTGTAAGCCTTTTTCAGACTTTTAACATTTATTATTTAATGGAATTTATTAAAATTCAAAAATTAAAAATTATTTATAATTTCTATACCGTGGAGGTATTTCTTAAAAAGTCAAATAGTATGAAACTCTAGGGAACCAATTTCTCATTATTAACACATTATTCTTTTAAAAAAATCGATGTACTCTAATGATATAACTTCTACCCAGTGGGGGTAATTGGCTTGGATACTCAGTATAAACTTAGGGTAATTAGTATGAACTTGGTAAAAGGGAATCTAGCTAGAGTCTTAATTCAGGAGAATACATTTATAGCATAGGAAAGTAACAGTTATGACTGGGTATGTCTAGAATGTGAACCTATGAGTTATTAGTCTAGTGAATGTGTTGATGGTGTTTCTCTCCTAGTCTTTTCCCTGAACTACTTATATAGTTATAGCAAGGTGATGAAGCTAAGGAATTGTGATGAGATAATGAGTTCTGGAAGTAACCCCATGTATATTAGAAATTAAGCTAAAAACTAGTAGCTATCAGATAAATGTATTTAATGACTTCTTAAAATTAATCTGCAACCTGGGAGTAACAGGAAGGAATACCTTGGAATTAGTGAATGCTTTACACTGATTTAATTATTTAACATTCTAATTGGAGATTATATTGTTTTCCATTTAATAAGTGTTTTCACTTGGTTTTTGAGATGTGATATTCTGATATATCTTTCAGTTTGTTTTACATATTTTTTGAAATTGAATATGAATATCTTAACTAGGAAAATTAATATGATGATTTTTTAGTGTTCATTCTTTGGGTTAAAAGAACTGGGTAATCTTAATCCTAATGCCTGAATTTTAAGTTTAGACATAAGTGAAACTTCATATAATTTAGGTCCATATTCTCTTTATGTCATGAGCACCAGCAGTGGAATTTTCTTTTAAATGATGATGAGGAGGATGTTGCAATATATACAATACAATTTTACCCCTCAGTTCTTTAAACACTTCTGCTTACAGAGATCAAGTATGTTTAAGTGCCTAGTACTGCAAACATTTTAGATGGTAAAATATTTATAGATTTATATATTCTATGCATTGTTTACTTTTAAGTGTTTAAAATATAACTTGTTTGTTTACAGTTGTCTCTCTTTTTTAATAGGGTGGTCTGAAAAACAGCAAGCATGAATGTACCCTGTCTTCACAAGAATATGTTCATGAATTACGATCTGGTATTTCAGATGAGAAACTTCTTAACTGCCTAGAATCCCTGAGGGTTTCTTTAACCAGCAATCCTGTCAGGTAGATGGTTCTTATGATTTTGGTATGATTCATACAATTCATGCTATATGTTATTGTTTGGGGAATATAATCAGTTATATTAACCTCAAGATTTTGCTCTGATATTAACTAATACAATAGCAATGTCTGAGCATTAATTTGTAAACAGTTAAAAATATATCTAGTTAATCTGTCTTTAATAATGTGTGATTTTTAAGGGTACATATATTACTTGAATATTTAGTTATTCTTTATTGTATAAAACAGAGATAGAAATTAAATATCCACATTTACATGGAAAGCTATTTGTGTATCCAGATAATGATTGTAACATATTTATTTATAAAACAAGTATATTTAGCTCTAGAATTTTATTCACTTTAAACCTGAGAGTTATATATAATTTCATATACTTTAACAATTTTACATATACTATTCACATATTTCTATAATTTTGAGATAGAAATGAAATTATTTTAACCAATAGAAGAAATGAGACAGAAAATATTAACAAACTATTTAAAACTTTACACATTTAGGCTATTACATAGCTCAAAATTATTTTTAAGGAACAGGGTACTTACCAGTGATGGATTGTAGAAACTATTATTCCTTTATTAACCATATAAAGCCTTTAAATTAATATCCAAATTAAAATGTATATAAAGAAAAATATATTGCATTGTAACATTGCAACACTTAAAGATCTGCTTACACAGTTGCTGGAATCTTGAGTTAAGAATTTACTAGATAAGAGTATACAAAAACATGATTTTATTCATGTTTTTCTTAATATTCAATAGGCTCAAGTCTTGTACCATTTTGATCTGTACACAGAGCCTTGAAAATAATTTAGAGCTCATTCATTCAGTTTGGATATATTTATAAATTCAGATATATCAGTAATTAAAATATTAGTGCATTTTGCAAAATAATTGGAAAAAATTTATGACAAAATTTAAAAGACTGTGATAAAATATGCATTTTTTGGAGTATGATATTTGTTCATAGGTGCCTATTTTGCTCTTTCTTTCATAATGCTTTTAGTAAATGATTTGAGCAACTGGTGTGAGTGGAGAACAGTAACCACCATGTACCCCCACTCCTACCCAATATACCTGTAGCACCCTATGTTAGCACTCAGCACTTAGGTGCTCCATAATTTTCTATTGAACAGTAGATTGATTGAGTAAATAATTTTAATAAGTGACTATGGAAGTTGTGACATTCAGAAATAAATGGGGAAATTATTGAAATTCATTTTTTATAAAAAGAATCAGGAAAGCTTGAAATTATGTGTGCATCTTTTAAAATGCAGAACAATAAGGAGCCTCATATCCCCAAAGGGTTAATAAATCAAGCAGGTGCCTGGCAGGCCCTGATTGGCTTGAGGCAGCTGCATTCCAGTAGTTGGTTGGCTCTGAAAGTAGTGTGGTGTGGCTGTGTTGTACATTCCATTGTTGCCCCAGGTAGATCTCCTAGGCAGCCTGTGGAGCAGCCCTGACAAGAGACAAACTGTACCTCCTCTCCTGCTGAAGCTATCTTTAAGATAAAAGTGAGTGTGTTTGGGGGTTATGGCAGTATCTCTGCTTTGGATGGGACCAGTGGAGGTAATGGCCAACAGTCTGAGGGAGGCCTAGCACCTGCTACTTAGATCCTAAGATCCAGGGTCTTAACCCAGAACATTTTACCTTGTTATTTTAACTTGTTGACAATATGTTAAAGATTAGGGGATTCAAGGTTTCCCATATCTCCATTGTGGGGACAATCAGATGGGCAGTGGGGCTCCAAACTGTATTTTTTACAAAGTTGATGATATGAACTCAATGCAAGTTGAGGCCAGGTAGTGCTTGGCTCACATAAAGCCAAGCAGGGGATTACTGAACTGCTAGTAGGAATATATGCCAAAGTGTTCAGTGTCCTCAAATCATCTGTGGAAGGAAAGAGTTTAAGGTATTGAAATTCCTAGTCCTAGAGGGCATGAACCAGTTCATCATATATATTTTGGAGACCATCAAGACACATGTGATGGTGGATAAGGCTCTCCATGTGTCCTGGGGAATGTGTGTCCTGGTGCAATTAGAAATGGATGATGCCGCTGGGTGTAGTAGCACATGCCTGTAATCCCAGTGACTCAGGAGGCAGAAGCAAGAGGATTGGGATTTCCAGATCAGTGTCAGCAATTTAAGGAAGCCCTAAGCAACTCATGGAGACACTGTGTCAAAATAAAAAAAAATCAACAGGTCCAGGGATATGATTTGGTAGTTAGGCAATCCGGTTAAATTCCCAGTTCCCCCATCCTCACCCCCAAAAAAGGATGATGCCAAGGATTACCCCAAAGATTACCTCAATTTCATCCAGAAGAAGGTGCTGCTTTTGATTCACAAGTGTCCTCTGTAAGAAGGGAAGAAGAGCTTTAGCAAGCTGCATACTGAGCTCTGCAGCCTGAAGCTTCAAGGTTATCAAGCCTTGATCATCAATCAGGTCAGATTGATCATCTGGCCATTGAGGGTCACATTTATCCCTATGGATCAGGAACATTTTAAATCTGTTGGTTGAAACAGCCAAAATAACTTTTCATTTTCTGAAGACCCTTGCCTCCAGCTGTGAGTAATTTTGACCTGTTGACTTAAAGGGAAGTGGAATTTTTCAAAAAGATCTCAACTGGCATCATTTGTCAACTTTTAAAACTGGTTTGAACTTTTTTATGTTTTTCTAATTATATTTGAAGTTCAGAGGGAGATGTAGATGGATAAATTGGGGCTTTTGCAAGATTTATCAGTAAGATAAAAGAAACACTTGAGGATAGATGAATTTGGGAGATAAAAGCTATGGAAATAGTTGAAATTTATTATTTAATTGTGTGCAAGTTTCTTTCTCTGAAATATCTAATTTAAAAAAAAAACAGAAGTCAGGGATTCAGCTAAGAGAAAAAAATTAACTAATTTTTCATTAGACTTATTTTTCATGTTTGGATAGCTTATTATGGTTATTATTACTTCTTAAACATAGTAATTGATTAATTCGAATGTGTTAAAAATAGTAACTTATGAATCAAATGCTCACTTTGTTTATTGTGAGTTGCTCTTATACCATAGATTCATGTTTTCTTAAATTAAGATTATGCTATAAATACTTTCATTCATAGTATAATTTATTTATTTAAATAAATCATTTATTTAAATAATTTGAATAGATAACATATTACAAACCTGTCATTTAAATTATCAGACATTTTTGAAGACTCTGTCTTCATAAGCATAAGAAATGCTCAACTATAGTTTGTTGAAAAATATTACTGTCCTGGAGAAAAATGGGAGGCAAGGAAGGATACATTTCTTCATCAGAATTGCAGTGCTGAAAGAAATAATCTGAGTGACACTTATCATTTATACAAATGCAGAAACGTAATATCTAAGATTAAGATCTGATGTTTATTCCATAATATAGGTCACTATCTTAATTGTGATTTGATTCAACTGGCCAGTGGATGAATAGCCAGTTTTCTTTTTCCTACTCTAGTTGTATACTTCCAGAACTAGGAAAAAAACAAAAACAAAAACAAAAACAAAAAACAAAAAACGAAGTTGCTTTTGTGCCTGTGAACTGATATATTGAGGTATGTGTACCTGATTATAATGTGGAAAAGCAACCTTTCCCTGTCCTCCCAGGGGAAAAGTCCTCTATGATCCTTTTGGTGTTATTAACTTCACCCTGTTTATTCTTCCTAATGGATTTGTGTGCTTTACTGGGATTCTGCTGTAGGTAAAGGACTGGAAGGGAAGACTAGATAAGGAAGTCTAACTATAATATGAGAGGAAATAACAAGCATTTTTAGGGAGAAAATAATTGCTGCACTGTTTTATGTACATACAATTTGGGACATGGTAGATGTGTCTTAATTTTAAAGATTCATTGTAAACTACCTACCTGGCCTGCATACTTTTCCAATTTTGTTTAGCCTGGAAATGACTTGGCAGACACTTCTCTTCCTCCTTGGTCCTGACCTGTATGTGAGCCAAAATTTGGAGAATAAGAGACATATTCTGGAAAAATACTATGGATGGTTTTGGGCAAGAAAATCTAAGCATGACAAACCTGAAAAACATAATTCATGATTACAATCCATTTATAGTTTTTTTTTCCCTGTGGCTCATAGGCATATGGGATATATAGTTACATATATTGAAGTGGATTCTAAATTAACTGTAAATAAATTTAAAATTATTGTCAAGTCAAATTTATTTAATATTACAGTTTATTGTTACTGTTGTCATAATTATTTTTGATCATTTTATACTTTTACCTACTAAATGTAGCAATATTTTGAGTATAATCTAAGAAATATAAATTCTTTCATTTTGGTAGTTAAATTTTGAACTTATCTGCTGATTTATTGGGGATGATACTACTAGTGATTCAAATGCCATATGAAATATATTTAAATTTGCCATTACATGATAAATTAATTTTTTAACCAATAAGAGTTAATTTTCTTTGGCAATCTCTTAAATTGAATCAGTTCCAGAAATACGACTTAATATTGTATATGGCCTGCTTTTACATATCCCATGGCTATCCTATAAAGAATAACAAAATAAATTTCCCTCATCCAAATAGGACTTGTTCATATGGAGCTTACATTCTAGTAAGGACAATCAGACAATATTTTAAAAAAGGATACCTAAAATGTGATACATGCTGTGGAAGGGATGTTGCTATTTTATGTCAGATGGTCAGCGAAGGCCTCCCTGTTTTTAATGACATTGGGAAGAAGTGTAAAAAAGTGCAGGAATGTGTAAGAGCAAATACTGGAGATGGGAGCATGCTTTGGCATGTTCCAGAAATGTCAAGGAGACTAGAGTATGTAAAGTCATATAATGTAGAGTTTGGAAGCCACTGGAAGAACTGTAGTTTTTATTCTGATAAGAGGAGAGGGAAAGTTACTTTGTAGAGAAATTCTTGAGGTTGAAGAAGATTATCTTTTTTTTTTTTCATTCTTTGGAATTCACCATGAACATAGGCTTTGAATTTACATAGAGCTTGTAGAATTCTGTGCTACAGAATAGAAACTTATTTAACTTTATTAACACAAAATTTCCAAACATGATTTTATTAAAAATTAAAAAAAAACTAACTTTTTATTCCTTGAAAAACCTCCACATGTATCACTACTAGATTGAAATCTACCATAAACCATAAGACTTTGCTCTCTAGCTAACTTCCACTTCAGAAGTCATAATCTCCCATACAGAAACAACAAATAAGCAACCAAACCAACATATCAAACAGCTAATTAATCTTCCTACTGAACAGAAACAAATATGTAAGTGAAGGCAATGGAGCAACAACATAAAAGTCAGAAAAAGTCAAAAGCAATATAAGAATTAATCCAAGAATAAAAATAATTTATATAAGAAAGAAGTTTCACAGAAAATAAAGAAAATTAACAATGGAAATGTAAATCACCTCAGTGTGCAGTGTTTTTTTTAATGCTTTATTTTTATTTATTATTCTTGTACATTACATTAGAATGTATTTTCATGTATTATATATTCATGGAATATAACCTCCAGTTCTTGTGGTTGTGCATGACATGCAGTTACACTGTTCATGTATTCATGTATGAACATAGGAAAGTGATGTCCACTTCATTCTACTGTCTTTCCTATTCTTATCCCTCTTCCCATTTTCCTTTGTCTACTCTAATGAACTTGTATTCTCCACCCCTCATTGTGTGTTAGCATCTGTATATCAGAGAACATATTCAGCCTTTGGTTTTTTGGAGATTAGCTTATTTCACTGGCAAGATAGTCTCCAGTTCCATCGATAATTTTATTCTTCTTTATGGCTGAGTAATATTTCACTGTGTATGTATACCATATTCTCCTGTATCCATTCATCTGTTGAAGGGCACCTAGGTTGGGTCCGTAGCTTAGCTACTGTTAATTGAGCTGCTATAAACATTGATGTGGCCACGTCACTATAGTATGTTGATTTTAAGTCTTTTGGGTATATCCTGAGAAGTGGGATAGTTAAGTCAAATTGTGGTTCCATTCCAAGCTTTCTGAAGAATCTCCATACTGCTTTACAGATTGGCTGCACCAATTTGCAGTCCCACGAGCCATGTATTTAGTGTTATTTATATAACTGTAAAAATTTGCCTGAAATTAAACAGAAATCATTGACTATAATTTTTAAAATTTATATTTTAATGTAAAATTTTTTATTTATATATGACAGAATGCATTACAATTCATGTTGCATATATAGAGTATAAGTTTTCATATCTCTGGTTGTATACATAGTATATTCACACCAATTTTTGTCTTCATACATGTACTTTGGATAGTGATGTCCATCACATTTCACCATCATTAATTACCCCATGCCCCCTCCTTTCCCCTCCAATCCCTCTGTCCTATATAGAGTTCATGTATTCTTCAAATGCTGAATGTTTTCTTTGATATAATGTTTTCTTTGATATAAGGGGGCTGATTTTTAAGAAATTTCTTAGGTATGGTAAATGTAAATGGATAAAATTTATTGTTGGAATTTTAAAACAAAAATTTGATTTTTCACAGTTTAGGTAGCCAGATGTGTGAATCAAGATGCCAGGTAGCTTCCTCCAAATACTTTAGGGAGGATCCTTGTCTGTGTCTTTTCACTTGTGGCAATCCTTGGCTTGTGGCATCATAGCTCCAGTGTGGGCCTCCATCATCAATCACATGGTCTTCTCTATGTGCCTGTGTCACCTTTCTGTCATTTGAAAAAATATTTATTTTTTAGTTGTAGTTGGACACAATATATTTATTTTATTTATTTATTTTTATGTGATGCTGAGGATCGAACCCAGGGTTTTGCAAGTACTAGATGAGCGCTCTACCACTGAGCCACAACCCCAGCCCTATCATTCAGTCTTTTATAAGGACATCATAACTGCATTTAGGGCCTACCATGATACAATATAAATGTTACCTTGATTCTTACCTTAATTATATTTATCCTATTTCTGAATGAAGTCATATTCTGAGGCTCTGGGTGGATACTGTTCAACCCACTGCAATTATGCAAATGAATATTATCCTTAAAAGTATTGACATAACAAAATTAAGCTACATTCTATCTAGGTAATAGCATTAACTAGTTCAAAATAGCTGGAAAAGTATACTTATGTATGTGTGAAATTAATTAATGAAATTTAAAAATTGCCTTATAAAGTAAAATATTCAGTAGTACTAAACTCTTGAGAGGTAGAGTGTTATATGATAGTCAGAGTAGAATACCAGTTCTGAGATCTGAATTCCAGTTCTTGATCACTTGCTCCATGTGTTGACCTTAGTCTAGGCAGTGGATCTCTTTGGGTCTTAGTTTATTCATATGTAAATGAGATTGAAGCCTTCTAGCCTTAAACCTCTAGGTTCTTTATTCTCATTTCCTTAGTTCCAATTCTTTTGTATTAGAATTAGAAGATTAGAATATGAGAATTATTTTGAAGAATGAGAAAACAAGTTTCCCCACAAGGCTAGAAGATTTCCTAGCATTCTATTCTTCTGCTGTATTTATATACATATTATTTAACCCCAGATAATTATAATTTCCTTTAAATATTGAAGAAAGCAGTTTCTAAAATTGTTGATTAACTATTTTTCAAGCTTGATATTAATTTTAACTCAGTCATTTGCCCTCTCATCATCCTTACCACAATTTTTTTTCTTATTTAGCCACTAGTAAAATAAAAAAAAATAAGTATATGTACATACACAGATACACATACTAATAACTTTAGTCATTTTGCAATATAAAATGTGGAGTCATGACTTTCAAATTCATATGGTATTTAATCTCTCCTAATAAAGGCTTTAAAAATAATTTCATTATATTATTTTTACCTAAAGGCAAATATTTAAAATCACTTTTATAAACCATCATCAACTGGCCATATCCCAAATCACTTCCTTACTATACATTCCCATAACATTTATTTTCTACTGTATATATTTACCTGCACCTGCATATGCTTTAAAATAGTTTTATACATATATGTCTGCTTTTCTCATTTAGATTTTAGTCTCTTCTGGGGAACGGGCCCTCTTGCCCTCTTATTTGTTTTGTGATGGCTGATACTGTGTAATTTATATACAATAATGTGTGATTTGATGTGGATATTGACCCACCATCAGTAACAACCTATGCTTCTCCAGCAGTGAGAATGAATTTGCATTAATCTGGTACTATTTTGTGGCTACGCATTTTTAGCTATAATCAGAGCAAAAGAATGGAGCTAACTTCCTCCACATAGGAACGAAACCTATTGGTTTGATTTGAACCATATTCATAAGCTACAGACAGCATAGCATGCTTTACACAATAGTCCTTTTACAGTTTCATGGTGAATTAATGAAATTAAATGTTTAGAACTCTATTTAATGCCCTAAAAATCCATGTGCTTTGACTATAAAATAAATCCCAATCTGCCATCACAAATTGCATTAGAATTCACATACTATGGTCTGTCTGTGGTTTAGAATGAGAACTACATTATTTACAGGTTTTTATTCCTACTCCTTTACTAAAGTTTATGAAAGGAAGCAGTGCCTATTGAGAAATGACCAGTGAGTTTGGATGATTTTATTCCCAGCCAAGCCATTACAGGATGTATAGGTATTGGACAATGCATTTTATGAAGATTCAAAGAAATGTGCAGCAATAAATCCTTGTCACTAAGGTTTCTCAACATATGACAAAAAGGGCAAATACCAGTTTGAAGAATAGTTTCAGAGAGTTGTGATTGCATAGAATTCTTTTCAGAGTGTTGCTGAAATTGCCTTACAGCTTGGGGGCTATTTTACCCCACTAGGAAACTTTTTTTTTTCCTGGTTTGTTTTGGATATAGTTATCTGCCAAACTCATGGCTCAGTGTCTGTGTTCACTCCCTGTGATGTTAGTATTCTTAGTCAATGTTTCCAAGCAGGTGAAAATATAGAAAATATCTTTTTAAGTTTATAAATATGTAGTTATTTTTATTACCTCTGGAATATTTGCTTTTACTTGATGTTTTCTCATCTCCCTTTAGACTTAAGTGTATTTTTTAGCATATTAACAAATATGCATTTCACCATAATCATCGTAATGAAAATAGCTGAATCTTGACAGCAATACAAATTAGAAATAAAAGCACTTTCCCAATTATGAGTGCTAATAACTATTTAAACAGACTGTATTAAACTTATTAAAAACTTGGCAACGCAGCCAACACTACTTAGAGAGTTAATATAATGGTAGGTCCAGATCAATATTCTTTAGAACGTTTTACGGGGGACTACCTATGCAAAATGGAATAATGAGGCCAATTTTTTTTATGATGCAGAAATGTGAACAGGACTTAATATTGTGAGTACATCTCATAAGGCAGTATTATGAGCAATATTACTAAAGCAGGATTTTAATATTGGTATTTTGAATTTGTTTGCTTTAACTTTTAATTGCATAAATCATTTTGAGTACCACTAGTACATTTATACATAGTGTAGAAAATTCATTACAGTTATGTCATTTTATATGCCTTCTTTCAAAATGTTGATCAGCAATTTCAATTAATGTCAACTATATCCAAACTAATTTTATTAAACTGCTACCATAAGTATTAACAACCTTGAAGTTTTAATCATATACTATTAGCTTAAAGACAGAGTTTTGACTTAGGCACCCTTGATATTATGCCTTACAATAAAAACAAACTAGATTTATGTGTCTTGTATTATTTTTTTAAAAGAAATAGGCACAGAAAATACTGTCCGATTTTTGAAGTATTGCTTTAGGGGGGAGAAAATGTTATAGACATTAAGATAAATAGTGGCTCTCATGTTGACATTTATTTTATTACTATAGGGCATATGTAAGCTCCACCAAGGCAACAGATGTTTTTATTTAAAAGATGTATTTTAAGTTAGAGGACCAATTTACATATAAAAAACATCTAAAATATCTGGTAACTTGTAACTTGACACACAGTTATATATGTATATAAAATCTATTACTAGTTTAGGCACACTAATTAAATGGATCCCTTAATAGTTGGTTAACTTCATTTTAACTATTTTGGATATGTTGATTGCATTTTCTCTACATTCAAAATTAGTCTTTGGAAGAAAATGCTTATGCATTTATGTCACTTGAAATATTTTGAGTTATATGAATTTAACTAAATACCTTGGACACATACTAGAGTCATGCCCCCTCCCATACTGAGAATTTGGTAATTGAACCCAGGGACACTTTACCACTGTGCCATAATCCTAGAATGACTGACTATCTATCTATCTGTCGGTCTGTCTGTCTGTCTATCTATCTATCTATTTGACAGGATATCACTAAGTTGCTGAGGGAGGGGGCATTTTACCATTAAGCTATATTTCTAGACTATTTATTTATTTATTCATTTATTAGACAGGCTCTCACTAAGTTGCTGAGGGTTCTGCCAAGTTGCTGAGGCTGGCCTTGAACTTGGAATCCTCTTACTTCAGCCTTGTGCACCTGGTAAAGCTTCAGAAAATTCTCTTTTTATGAAACTATTACTAAGCAATTGAAGCTTACAATAAGATACAATATCCCATTACTGGTAAGACCATGATACAAATACAAGCTCTAAGTAACTAAGGAGGGAAGGTTGTACATACCAAAAAGCCTAGGATTATGCCAGGTAATGATGACTATAAAGTTGTCTCAAGTTTTCAGGTATTCAAGGGAGGAAAAAGGCAAATATTGAGAGACATAGCTGTTACCTGACAAATGATAGTGAACTTTTTTCCCCCTTAAGAGGGACATTCTTCCCAGTTCTGAACTCAAGAGAATTTTATTTTGTGGCTCTTTAATGAGGGATATTGAACAACATAGTAGACTGAGTCCTTGATAGTCTTTCATAAAGTATAGAGGATCTCTATGAATGTCCATTTCCTACATGAGCCTGCGACTTAAAAGAAAAAAAATCAAGGTCATGATATTTCTACAAAGACCTAGAGTAATAGTATTGGTATGCAGTTTTCTAGTAAACGAACTTGCTACTAGGTTGTACTGTACTTGAGAAATGCCCCTGAGGCTCTCTTTCTGGAATATCTATCATCTCAGATGGACTTTTTATAGGAGCTGGATAGCAGACAATTCACAATTAAGATGCCAGGTAGCACTTGGAAAGCAGGTATTCTATATGTTTGATTGAAAGAAGATCCATGTGCACTAGATAACAGTTTTTGCTCTATGACCCCAGCTGTTTGACTGGCGTTAGATAATGGACAGCTAATTTGGAGAGATTTCCCACCTGGTCAGCAAAGCTCTAGGTGTATAACTTCTCACATCAGGAAGTTTAAACCTGAAAATCTTCTATAGAGATGTAGTCCATGTAGGTTGATTACAGAAGACAGCATAATTTATAGTGAACTTTTAAAACTAAATTGACATCCAGTAAGATAGTTTAGTAGCCTGCCATTTAAATGTGAAATTCAAGGCTTCTTAAAACCCCAATCAATCCACTTCTAATTGTTAGATCTGTTCTAGAGAATTTATTGTTCTTAACACTCTGTGTATTGACTCCATTCGTCTGTATTTTGGAGGATATTGCCTGAGTAGGTTTTTTATGTGGTTTTTATATCATACCTCCCTTGATACCAACTTCCAAGAGTTTAATGGAGATCCTTTGTTAAATTTGTGCATTCAACAATTCATTCATCATACAGTATTGAAAACTGGAGTGCTAAAACCAGATTTTCAAAAATTGAGTTATCATTAATTTTCATATGTGCATTAATGTTTGTCAAAGAATAAGAATACCCTGAAGTAGATTCACCACTAAAACTATTAAACATGTAATGAAATTTTTGTTGATATAGAAAGTTTAAGAATTTGTAGTGCCTTTGAGATCAGCATTATTAATATCAACTAAAATACCACAATATTTTAAATGTTTGTGGTATTGGATATTGACCTGGTGGTATTCTCTGACCTTATGACATATTTTTCACTTTAAAAACTTATCTATTTATTCATAATTTCTTTCTCCTGACAGGATGTGTTAAGTTGTTTGTAGGCTTTTAAGATAATTTAATTACCTGCTATTATTTTTTCTAACTTCATATTGACACATTCTAACTATACATATGTATGTTACATTTCAGTACATAAATACAATGGGTAATGATCAGATAAGAGTAATTGACATATCCACCACTCCAAACATTTATCATTTCTTGGGAACATTCAAAATTCTCTTTAGTAAATATCATGAAATATGAACTTAATTTTTGTCAACCATAATTCTCCTACTGTGCTATAGAACATTAGAAGTTATTCCTTATGTTTTGTTCTACTATTTTTGTATTATTTCAACATGGAGATAATAATAATTTACATGTAGAAATCATGTCTTTTAATTTGATGGTGACCATAGTTTGACTCCAAGCATTAAGCTTCATGAATTTCTCAACTCTTTCAAATGAACTTGAAAAATTGGAGTAATAAAAGGTAAGAATAGACAGGTTTAGAGAATTCATTTCAAGGAGCTGGAATAAATTGCATATACAGTTTTTTTTTTATTTTTCAATATATGACTGGAAATTTCTGAAACATCAGTATGAAGGATGGTAGATAAATATATCAAATAGTGGGGCTGAGATTGTAGCTCAGTAGTAGAGCACTTGGCTAGCACATGTGAGGCACTGGGTTCAATCCTCAGCACCACATAAAAATAAATAAGAATAAAGGTATTAAAATATACATTAAATAGTACTATGGATATACAAGTACCATGTTGAGCACATACTGTGGAGGTATTTATGAGCATGGTGCTAGACATTGTAGTCTGCAAGCTCACAACCGATTTGTGATCAGATAATAGCATTTAAGTATTTATAGAAACAATCCTCAGTCTATTCTCTATCTTCTTAGAGAGACCATCCATCCATTCAAGATTTTTGCTTTGACTGTGTGTGTATGGTTTGGAGTCATCTTTCATACTCTTGTGTTTATCACATTTTCCCATTTTTTAAAATTTGTGATATCTCTTGTAGCTTTTACATTTTCATTACCAGTACTTTAGTTCAGGTCTCACTCTACATAGAAACGTGGATGAACAGAGGAACTGGTTTGTTTAACAAAAAGAGGTCACTGGGTTTATTGGACATTCAGTATAACCAAAATAAATAGAGCAAAGCACAAATGGATAGTGAAGTAAGGAAGTTAGCAGGAAGCAACCTTAAGAAGACTGACCACCTTATTCCTGTTGGGCAGAGAAGTGAGTAAAGATTAACCAAGGACTATTATTCCCAAATTAAAGTCAGTGTTCCATTTTTTCCCCATGTGCTTCCTATTATGTGTATTTTGTCAAGTTAAATATCAAATAATAATAACTATACTTTTTAAAAGTGAATATTCAAATATATGTATTTCATTGATATGTTTCCATCTCATAATAATGAATTGTAGTATAAAAGGGCTCTGTTGTCTGTGCTGACCAACTAAATGTTTTATATTTGTTGGTGTGTGGGAAACAAAATATGTTTTTAGACATGCCCAATGTTTTTTTATTATCTTAAAATTTCCTTGCTTTCATGGTGAAACCTAAAGTCAATAATTAAAAGGTAACAAGCAAATACCTCACTGGAATTGCTTTCAATTATGGATATATCCATTGGCAATTTAAAACAATATCATTTAACTTTAATCCACTAGTCAGGAATGAAAGGAAAATAATAAACTTATATACACTAGTGGATAATTTTTATTTTATTGATAGTAAAGTTGAATCTGAGGCAGGTAAGTAAGAAGTTCTGGATTCCGATCATGGACTTGTTATTAGGAATCTCTGTGATGTAGGACAAGCCACTAAACTTTAGTTTCTTTTTCTGTAAGATGGGGTAACATATTTGATTTTATAACCAGTAAAGCTGGACTCTTCAGGGTGCATTTTTCCATGGAAGTTTGTAACTGAGGACAAAGCCATGCCATTAATTTAAACTTTTAGTTGTTTATTTTGATACCTAGTTGTTCCAATAAAGAAAAAGTCCCTATCATTTTGAAGAAGGCCAAAGTTCTTTCAGCAGTTAAAACTTCACACTTTTTAGAGCACACTTATATTTTCTGAAAGTCTTGATTAGCATAAATGCTTATCTTTCAGCAGTAGCTGTGTCTTTAGGTATTTCTGAAATAATTGCAAACCAGGATGAATACCACAGAGGCTAATGCCTCTTTCTTAGGGACTTTATATCTTTATATTGTATTTAGTCATATAAAGGTTTTTTCTATGTGTTTTACTATACTTGGTAGTTTTGTTCTGTTTTTATTGCTTCAGATGGTTTAAATCATTGTGATAGAGAAAACTGATGAGTAGGTTTGGCTTAATTTGTCTTAGATAGCCTTAACAATTTCCAAGTTGTTGAATATGTGGTTATTTACGATTTTGAATATTTATTGTTCAAAATTATGTTTTGAAAAATTTTATTGACATGGATATATTAAGATATTTATGTTTTTCAAAAGATACAAATTTCATTTAGATAGGAGGAATAAGCTCAAGAGATCTATTGTATATCTTGGGGACTATCATAAATAGCAGTATATTGTACACTTGAAAATTGCTAAGAAAGTAGATTTTAAATGTTCTCACCACAAAAATTGGTAAGGGTGTGAAGTAATTCGTAGGTTAATTAGCTGAATTAAGCCATTCCAAAATGTATGCTTCCATCCAACATCTTTTTAATCCCATAAATATATGCAATTTTTGTCAGTTAAAAATTAAATGTAATGAATGAAGAAAAGGTATTTACCATGAATATAATGAATGAAGAAAAGGTATTTACCATGTATGTGCTACCAGAACAACACATAGTCTCCACATTATCTTTGTCAGTTATAGGCAGAAGTGATTTAAAAATACATAAAAATAAACAAGAGAAGACTAAAGCAATTGCCATTACAGATCACATTCTGAGAAAACGAAATTTGAACTTGCCAATTTTTTTTGACATCCAGAGTAAGAATGCAAGGAAGTAGTTCTTTTACATTTGGTTTCAGTTGTCCTGTGCTAAAAATATCTGTGAACATTAAATTTCTTTGATCTTTGTCTGTGTAGCTATTGCATGCTATAATGAGTCTTTAATTATATGTTTTTGGCACTGCACCTGGTAGGTGAGAAGGACTATTGCATTTCTGTTGTTCAGTCATCAAATAGCAATTACCCTTCAACTCTCCTTACCCCTGTTACCGTGCAGGAATATTTATTTAACTTCTCTGCTGCCCATCAGGATCAGATAGCATAACATACAAATTGGATTAGAAAAAAAAAGATATGTTCAGGTATATGTGCTAATGCCTATATTTTCTTCTTGCATTCAAAGAATTTCTTACTTACCTTATTCATTACAGATAAACTCAGTGTCAGCTCTGTTTCATTTCCAGGGCTTACAGATTAGGAATGTGATTTCTTGGAGTAAGTTCATTTTAATAAAATTCCAATAAACTAAAAGAAATTGGATGTCCTATGGAGTACATGATAGAATTTTAACTGTATTACTTAGCTTAAGAAAATAAACCAATACATTTTTCTTGTGGAAGTTAACATTTTATTATAGGTTTGATTGGTTATATCACTAAGAAGGCAGCTTTAGTAAGTGTCCTAATATAATTATATTTACAATTTCAGATGTAAAATGTGGCTGGCTTTTGATTGTCTATTTGGAATGGCCTTTCTTCTTGCCTCGCCCTATTGACTATATATTGAAGATTTTCACTTTTATTCACATTTTTAATAATTTTTTCCATCAGTAGTATAGAAGTAAGACCTTTTCATACAAAAATTTTTAAGGGAAAGTGGGAAGGAAAATATTCCTTATTGTGTAGCTTATTAGACACTTGTACAGATTCAGACTTAAGCCATTTCTTAGACTATTTTCAAATTAATTTAGGCAACTTAAGAAATTGATTTTAATGAATATGAAATTTTTATCCTTTGCTAGAGAATTTTTACTTAAATTATCTCCATAGGGTTGGGGAGATTAGCTCAGTGGTTAAGCATTTGCCTAGCATGTGTGAGGATCTGGGTTTGATTCCAAGTACTGGGGAAAAAAAAAAAGTGCATCTCAACTCTTGTCCTAAGGATATTTTTCTACATAACTTAAGCATTTACAATTTCTTTTGTAAATATGGAAAATGGATTTGTTTATACATAATATAAACAACTGAAAATAATGCATATTTTATCTTTGTAAGTGGCTCTTAAAATATATATAAGTAGCATGAAACAGAGCAGAAATTTTCAATGCAGCCAGAGAAAAAGATGGTGTTTTTAAGAAAATTATAATCTATCATAGCATTGAAGTCAGAACCACCAAGAAGTAGAGCTAGAGAATTGACACATTCAATCTTCCTATGTATCAGGTGAAATAAGTGTTCAGTCGAATGTCATGCTTCAAAGACTTATGCACAAGTGTCTAGAAGTGGTAGCATTACATCAAGTAGGTATTTATAATTGGTCAGAGATAGTTCTCACATTAATCCACCAGTGGATTATTTGCAAGGATATTCAAATATTCAGTGCTATTGTATTTTGGTACTGTGTTTACTTTCATGTAGACAAACCTGAGTGAATATATATATATTCACATTATTATTCCATTTAATAGTCACAAAGAGTTTATGGGCACTGTTCTCATCCCTAGATTATAATAAAAAACAAGGTGTGTGTGTATATATATATATACATTTATTTGTATTGGATTAAGACCAAGTCAGTCATAATATATAGAAATCCCTCTTGTTTTTCTCTTAATTTTTTTAATTAATTAATGTGTATATTGATAATAGAACTGTCTGTGGTGTTGATTGAGGCTGAAAAAATTGTGTAATGATGCCAAAAATATGAAGTTTTTCTTGGCTACCCTTTGGGCTACCCTTGTAGCCATCTGTGGATTGAATGTACAGTATTGTTTATGAAGGATTACACATTGGTTTTAATTACCTAGGGATCTTTTTATTTTCCCAATACACATAACTAAGGATTGGTTTTAATTGCATTGAAAAACATTACATTGGCAACATTGGTATTAAAATGAGATGTTTTCTGAGTAAAAACAAAAACAAAAACACCATTTACAATAAACCTTTAAAGTTTCCTCAGCTTTTTGAATTAGTTCTTTCATGTGTTATAATTTTTTTTACCAACTTTCTGAATTTCCCCAAGAAACTCCAGACTATCATTCATTTTATTTGATGTTCCAGTGATTTGAGTTGTAGTATTGAGATTACACATGGGAATTGAAGACCATTAGAGAGAAATAAAATCTTTTGTACAGAACACATAACTCTCTATACTAGCCTTTAGCACTGCACAAACAGTGATAAAGGGATGACATGACAAATATTGGACTCCTTCACATGAGACCAATAGCATTTACAGCTTATGGGACTCCGTATAGAATTTTCTAATTTTAGCTTTAACCATTTTGAAAGATAGACGTTAATCTGAACAATCTAATCGGAAGTGAACATGCAGTTACTATGGCTTACTGTGTCTGTATTATGTATAAGATACTGAACTGATTTGTCCCCCTATCTTTAAGTTATATTACATTAAATATAACTGAATAATTCAGAGTTCAAATTTCTAATTTACAGATAGAAGGTTGAGGTTTGGGGAAACGGAAGGGCTTTGTCCTTTACATGGATCTGAAGGGAACAGAATTTCACTCACTCCTTTAATAGAATAGGTACATTGCAGAGTTTTTCTCATTTTGTTTTGCTCTGGAGAACTATGGAGGGAAGAATCTTGCTTTCTCTTGGATTTAGGATTAAATGAATCCTCTGATACTTTCATGAAATGTAAGATTTTCTTTCCTTTGATAATGCTGATCAGTGTTAAGTGGACCCTTTAAAAATAATGACCTCAGAAATTCTGAAAGCTAGGGAGATATTTCTGTCTTAAAACTTTAGTGTATTTTGATATAATTCTCACTGTCAAATTGTGCATGAACTATAAATTCTCTCTCTCTTTTTTGCTCCTTTTTCACCCCCGCACCATTATGATTTCTGTGACTATTCTAATGTCAACTGGTCAGCACTAAATATAGTTAGAATTAAATATACACAAAAGTAAATAATAAATTAAAGAAAGTACATCAGGCAATAAGAGTTCCAAATATTTAAATTATGAAGTTTATTTGTCAGTGAATAGATGAAGTCTAGTATGGTTTTAGAGTCCTCTGCATATTTCATAAAAATTAAAATACTTTGTACTGAGTTAAGTGTTAATATTGTTAAAAAAAGATTCTTATCTGAGTGTGGTGAGACACACCTGTAATCCTTGCAACTGAGGAGGCTAAAGGAGGAGGAATGGCTAAAGCAGTTCATGGCCAGTCTGGGAAACTTAGTGAGACCTTGTCTTAAAATAAAAAGGGGTAGGAATGTAACTAAATTGACAGAATATTTGCCTAGCATAAATAAAACCCTGAATTCAATCCCCAGCACCACAGGGGCTTAATAAAAATATTCTTTAATGTATGTCTAAAATTTATACTGGTCTTTGGATTAGAATATTCAAAGAGTTTGCATTTTGGATTTTTAACATTTTGGAAAGTATTTTAATACTAGCTTCATTGTGCTATTTCACATACATTATTATTCCATTTAATAGTCACAAAGAGTTTATGGGCACTGTTCTCATCCCTAGATTATAATAAAAAACAAGGTTAAGTTGTTTAAGTAATGATCAAAATAACACAGCTAGAATTCCTAGAGATGGGATTAGAACCTAGATCAGTTTTTGAATTTGTCATAGCACCATGTGGGCTCACAGCATAGTTCATTGATGGATGGCAGAATATTTTTTGATCTTCAGTAAGATTAGATTCTAAAACTGTAGCTGCTTTCTATATCTGATAGATATAGTCAAACATTTTGGTATAACAAGAAAAGACTTTTTTACTGAGAGTCTTTTTTGTTCCTAAGATATTCATACTGGCTTCCTTTTCAGATCTAATCCTGGTCTCCTTCTTACTTGTACATTAATTCTCCTGGTCTTTCTATTGTTTTTGTTTAGGTGGTTCATTTGTCCTACCTGGTTCCCTGACAAGTAGCCATCTAATAGCAGCTTGCATATGTATCAGAACAAGATGATTCTCTAACCTAATAGCATAAAATTAACAATATGTATGTTAATACAATAATGTCTCAGAAATTGAGATTGTAGTCTTTATAGCCCCACTCCCCCCCCCAAAAAAAAATCTAAGCTGTATTTTTTTCTGATAAACTTCTTTTCCTAAATACTGACTGGAAATTTTAGCTGCAGTCACAAGATATCTTAGCAGTATTTGCTAGATTTCTTAACGAAACTCGGGTCTTTAAAGATAATAAAAACATGGATTATAAAGTACTTAGCCTATCTAAAGAATTAAACTAATCTATATAAATAAATATAATTGTGTGTCTAGGCATAGATATATAGATACAAAATCAATGCAGATCTGTAGCAATCATAAATTGTTTTCATTGAGTTATTGGTGAGATCATTAGCCAGATATTTTTATAGAAAATAGTATAGTGCTCTTGTTTTAGTAATTTCTAATGATGTGGTTGAAAGAAGTAAGGTCTTGGGAGTCCAATATGGGTTTAGATTCTAAAACTGTAGCTACTTTCTTATTGACTGATGTTTTCCAAGTTACTTAACTGCTTTACTTATCAAGTTTCTTTACCTGAAAGCTGTTTTTAGAATTGCTGAATTTAAAAAGACTTTCAATATCAAGTACAGACAAGGATTTGAAGAATTTGGAACTTTAACACTTTGCTGAAGGAGTGCCAAATAGAATGGCTAACTTGGAAAGCAGTTTTTTAAAAAGTTAAACATGTACTTAGCATCAGACCAAGGAATTTCACCCCCAAGTATTGTCTGGAGAGAAAATAAACATATGCTTACACAAATACTTCCATGTGGATGTTTATAGCAGTTTTATTCATAATTATTAAAACCTGGAAACAATTGAAATGTATATCAACTAATATTAGTAGATAAACAAATGGTGGTATATCCATATAATAGCAAGGAATGGACTGCTGAGACATTCAACAAAATTGTTGGCTATTATAATTTTTATGCTGAGTGATTCTATTGCCATGTTTAACGAAAAAGAACAAATAAAAATATTTATGCTATGTTAAATAAACCTGACATAAAAATCTGCAAACTGAATAATTCCATTTATAATGACATCTGGAAAAAGCAAAACTAGAAGGACATGAATCAGGTAAGTAGTTACCAAGGGGTGAGATAGAGAAAGGGTATTGACTACAAAGGAGAATTGGGCAATATTTTGGGATGATGGAAATATTCTGTATCTTGTGTTGGTGGTTATATGACTGTAAAATTTGTCAAAATGTTGAATTTTACAGTATATAAATCATCTCAGTAGAAAGGAAAGAAAAATGTTTTATATTTCAGGATAATTATGGAAATTATAAAAGATCATTCTTCTTCCCCATGTTGTCTTCTGTTTGGTTCTTCCTTATTCCCTGCTTCTTCTATGTTTTGCAAATTTAAGATCTGTGATGAATTGCTCTTTCTTATTTCAGGGCTATTATGCTAAAACAAAATTTAGGTCTGTCTGTCTTGATCTGCAATCCCTATGTTGGACTTTAAATGAAGTCATCGACTTCATTTTTAAAGTTCTGGATGTCTCAATTAGTATTGAATATCTCAGAGCTGACATTTTTATACTTTGTAAAATATGCCAATAATACCTGCTTCACATCAATTCCTTTTTGTCCTGTGGCAGTGGGAGTACACCGTATGGTTAGGAGGATATACAAAGCAGTCTTGGATTCTGAGCCTGAGTTCTGCCTGAGAAAGCTTTCCTCTACTTCTCTGTAAACCATGTTCTATGCCAGTGGTTCTAAAATATGAGCAAGCATTAGAACTACCAGGGAGGACTTAAAACATAACTTGTTCACCCTGCCGTCCCCCTGCCCTTTTTACTGATTTTATAGTTCAGGACCCAAGAATTACCATTTCTAACAAACTTTCAAGCAATGTTGATGATGCTGGTTTGGGATGCACCCTAATAAATACTAATTTATACTTCTTTTGTTGCAGTGTCAAAAATTCAGCCCATGTATGGGAGCCAACATTTGGGTTTTAACTGCTTCATCATTTCATGGCGCGCGCGTGTGTGTGTGTGTGTGTGTGTGTACATACGTACATACACACAGAGAATGAGACTGTGTATGAATAGCAAACACTTGGATAGAGACCACAAAGGCTTGATGTCTGAAAGAAAAATGGTAATGGCAAGAGAAAAAGGAAAAGAGATGTGCAGCTGCACATTCTTTTAATCTCCTGAGTGTCATTATACTACATCATAATTGTTTTATCCCTTTGGCAATAAACTCCTTTCAGGCTACTATTCTATTTTAAAAACTCTGAACTCTTATTCATTTTTGTATTGGGGATGGAATACAGAGATGCTGTACCACGAGCTATACCCAAGCCCTTTTAATTCATTTATTTATGTTTAATTTTGAGATAATCTCACTAAGTTGCCCAGGCTGGCCTTGAACTTGTGTTCTTTCTTCATCAGCCTCCTCACATGCTGGGCTTATAAGTGTGTGCCACTGTACCTGGCTGAAGACTCTTACTAGGTCTCCTGTGGCCATCAGCCTACAGTATTCACAACTGAGACTTTTCATTGCCTAGTTTGTAATAAATAGGCCCTTCCTCCTCACACTGAAATTTCATGGTTATTTCCTCCCCCATCAAAGATCAATAGACATTTTTACTGAATGAAACTAAAGTACCATAAACTGCATGATTTGATAACATTCTGAGATGTGTGGGTGACTGATTTGTGTCAAATAATTTCCTAGACCAAGAAAGAAAAAATCCTAATGATTTTAATAACACTAGATGTAACAGAAATATGAATAAGCCCTAGAATTTTAAAAACAGTTTGTAAGTGTTAAATTTAAAGAAGTCACAGGTTGTTTTTTTTCTTCTTCCCAAATGCCAAAGCAGATATTGACACCAAATTCCAAAGCAGATATTGAGGGCTATCTACATAAATTTGTTCAGAATTCCTACTATGTTAAGGTTGTAGATTATGCTGTGCAGTAATGATATCTGCTGATTATTCTCTGTGATAGATTAAATATAGTATATTATGCTTATAGCTGATGTCCCTTTATCCCTTTACCACCACCTCACTGATTATTGAGAGTCTTTAGAGAAAATAGCTTATTGCATTGGATGATTACATGCTTCAATTGAATAGTAGCTTACTGCCAATTATCATTACAATGCCATATTGATTTTTCTCCTTTCCATTATGGAAATTAAAGCAGAATTTGTTTAAAATGAGCATCCATATATATCATAGATGTGACTAGTTCTGAAAACGTGCTATTTCTAAATGTACTTTCTTCAGTGATCTGGTCATTCTTACTGATAGGCTCTTATAAATGTAGGTCTCTCCTATGTTGGTAAGCCTTACCTTAGGTAGGGATGAAGTGGATAAAGACTGTGGAGTGGAAATATGTGCATGGTTTAACTATTTGGAGTATGAGGCTGATGATGTTGCTCTGTAGTAGAATACTTGCCTAGCATGAAGGAAGCCCTGGGTTTCATCCCAGCACCAGGGGGCAGGGGGAGATAGACCATAGATTTTAATCATTGTTTCACAGAAATCTGCTATATATTTATTTTGATGTATGAACTTCATGGGCAGCATGAGACTGGTTATTCTCTTAACTACACACATTAATAAATTCATTAAATTTAAATTAGTCAACAAATATTTATGGACTATATATAAACTACTGTGGTAAGTGAAATAGTAGCTAGAAAGATAAATGAAATAATGTACTGTCTTTAGAGAATTCATAACCCAAAGGGGTAGGTAAGCCATGTGTGTCAAGAATCATAATGTCAGTGAGGGTTCTTAACAAAAAGAATTTGTATATTATTGGAGGACTTATAGGGGGAAGACATTAATGGTTCAAAACAGTCCTTTTGAGCTTTGAAGGTTTATTGAGATGGTGTTGGGGTGACCTTTTGGAAGAAAGAATAAATGAACTAAAACAGGGAATTGCAGGTAGGACTATAGGAACAATAATTTGTTTGATTTTATTGGTACATATAGTATAAGGTCTTAGGCTAGAAAGCTAAACTGGAGCTAGATTAGAATGTTGGGCCAAATTATTTATATGTATTAGGTAGTTCAGGGGAAATTGTTGGAAAAAAGACTATGGTTAAATGCAATTTAATCTGGCAGTTAACAAAATGAACAAATGAGAAAATGAAGCTACAGAGACCTCATTTGGGAGTCTCCAGGTATATTAAAGGAAAGGTTAATAGGGCTAAACTAGACTGTTAGCATAGACAACAATGACAAGGAAGGAGGGGGCATTTGAGGAATAATTCTAGAAAATTTATGCCTGGATGCCATAAAGTTAGATCAAGTTCTATTTAATCTGTCTTCTAGCCTTGTACCACACATGGGATTTGATCTCCTTAGTCATTCCTCTCCAATGCACTGATCTCCTCACAGTTTTTGGAGCATTTCAAACATACTATTTAACACCTCAGGAAACAGTTTACCTTTAATCCTTGTACTGAAAAATTCCTCACTTCCTTCAGGGCTCTGCTCAAATGTTACCTTAACTGAGGACCTTTTGCTGACCACACACTGAAAAGTAGCATCTTGGATCTCCATTTTATTTAATTTACCAAATGTTATTTTTCTTCCTTGCATCAATGCACTGATATTTATTATAGTTGGTTATTTGTTATCACCTGTCTCCCTCTTTCTATATGGTTGTCTTCATGAGTATAAAGGGCTTAGTTTTGTTGTCTATCATAGGTCTGTCACCTAAAACATGCTTGTTATAGACACTCAGCAAATATTTGTTGAATCCACAAACAGAACAAATGCAAAGGGGAAGTAGAATGGGAGATCAAACAATTATGGAATATTTCAAGTATGAAGGATTCAAAGGGTCATAATGTTATTAACAGAATGTTGAAGAATGGAAGAGGAGTTGATTTAGAGGATTGGAAATGGGAAGATAAATTCAGCACATAAATTCAGACTTAACTATATGATACTAGTGAAACAACCAAGGCAGTGCTGTTTACTGGGCAATCAAAAATGTGAAGAAAGTTCTTGGATTTAGGAAAAGAGCTCTGAGTTACACATATACAGTCAGTATTTGAATCAGTATCAGCAGAGAAAACAATAGTAAGATAACATTATCAGAAATGAAAATCAAAATGTCATTCTGAATATTTAATATCTTAAATACATTAATTTAATCATACTCTTTTGTTTGTGTGTTCTTTTTATAGTTGGGTTAACAACTTTGGACATGAAGGTCTCGGGCTCTTATTGGATGTTCTGGAAAAGATTCTGGACAAAAAACTGTAAGAATAAACATTAAAAATTTTTCATCAAAGGGGAAAATTTGAAGTACAACACCTTATTATTTTTTTCTTAGGCAAGAAAATATTGACAAGAAGAATCAATATAAACTCATTCAGTGCCTCAAAGCATTTATGAATAATAAGGTAAGTAGTATTTACTTCTGCCTTTGTTACAAAAGGGGAAAACTTGCTTGACAATGTGAAAGTATGAAACAGATGAGATAGTACTTATTTAATTTACAAAATGTCTTTATGATGCAAATCATAAGTTTCACTGAAAGACTATTTAAAATATACTTTTGTTTTATACAGTATTTATTAGTAGGTATTGCAATCATGTAAACATATCAGTCTTGTTTTCAAATTAGAAATACTTTTATTTTTCTTTTACAGTAGTAGTTAAAGGTCATAAGTTGGAAGACTATTTCTATATGGTTTTTATTCCATTGAAAAAGAAAATTTATTGGTCAGGTTTGACTTGGTTTCTATGAACATCATAAAGTTAATATTCTCTTTTATGTTCAGTAAATGTCATTTATGAGCATTATGGTTTGTAAATGCGATGCCCACCCCCCAATCCTTTGTGTGAACGCATGGACATTCAAAGGTGAAATGATTGGATTGTGAGAGTTCTAATTTATTTAGTCCATCCTAGTTTGAATGGACTAACTGGGTAGTAAGTGTAGGTAGGTGGGGTGTGGCTGGAAGAAGTGGATTACTGCATCATGCCCTGGAAAGTTTCATCTTCCCTGCATCCCCCATCCCATCCCACTCTACTTCCTTACTGCCTAAAGGAGAACAGCTTACCACTGCCACACTCTCACACTCTTTCCCCATGGTGTGCTGCCTTATCTTGGGCCAAGAGCAATGGAATTGGCCATCTATGAACTGGACATCTAATATCATGAGCCAAAATTAATGTTTCTTCCTCTAAGTTAATCTTTTCAGGCATTTTGATCACAGTGACCCAAAAGCTGACTAAAACAGAAATTGGTACTGAGAAGTAAGATCATTGCTGTGACTGATCTGACATCGTGGTTCAAAAGCCTTTGGAAATGGTTTGTGGAATAAATTTGGAAAAGTTTGGAAATGCATGCTGGAAAGCCTTAGGATATTTTAAACAGAGCTTAATGGATGATTCTGATGGGAACCCAGAAGACCAGAATGCTGATAAGAGTGAGGGCTATGATCTTGAGGTTTCAGAGAAAAATGAAGACTTTGTTGGGAATTGGACTAGAGGCCTTTTAATGTTACATTCTGGCAAAGGACCTGGGTACAATTTATTTGTGTCAAGTTTAATTTAAAAGTGATGAACTAATTAATCTGTCAAAGGAAATTCAAGGCAGCACAGCATTCAATCAGTGGCATAGATATTGCTGGCAGCTTTTAGCCAGGTTTACTGTGACAAACAGGAGCAGATAGCAGAAGTCAAGTATTTTAAAAACCTGTAGTTTGACCAAAAACATGCATGTACAATTAATGCCAAGAGAGTTGTGCTTGTTGAAGATATTATGGTACCTATAGAGACCCTAAATACATCACAGAGAAAATAGGAAAGATGGCTTGAGGATATCTCAGGAATTTGCATGACCATACCCTTGTGGGCTCTAGGGTGTAGAAGGGAAAGTTCCTTTGAGAAGAGATCACTGGGATTCACTGCTTTCACAGGGGTACCTAGGAAGTTGTCCTCAGCCATCCAGAAACTCAGAGTCTGTAGAAGCCATGATTCCATAGGGTTCAGGTATTGTAAGAGCTGGCAGCAGACCTTGGTGTCATCCATGTGGTGTTGGTTCTTCAGGAATACAGGATGCTAAAGTTAAGGGGTTGGTCATGGATGCTTACACTGAAATTTAAAAGGAAGGCCTGGGAGGCCAGGGAAAGTGTAACACTGTCTGTCTATGAGAGGGCAATGCATGAAGCTGTAAAAGTGAAGCCAAAGCTGGAATGGAGACCCTAGGAATTAGGAGATTCCAGTAACATGGACTATCAGCCTAGAAAAGCTGCTGCTGGCTATGGAGCAAGCCAGGTTAAAAGATAGCCCAAGTGCACTGTAACTATCCAGACCAAAGAGGGGAGGGGTAGAGCTGCCCAAGTCCTTTGGAGAGTACATCTTATGGCTGTGTGACTTGCTGTAAGCATATTTAATGGACTTGTTTGCCTGGCTGACTTTAGACTTGTTTTAGCCCCACCTTTTTTTTTTTTTTCTGTGCCCCTATTCCTCCCTTTGGAATGGGAGTGATTATGCTGTGCCACTATATTGGATAAATGTAACTTTCTTTTGATATTTATAGGAGCTTATAGCCAAGAGATCAAGAGTTTGCCTGGGGATTGAAGTGGGGCAGGGGTGCTTAACCACTGAACCACATCCCCAGTCCCCTTTTAAAATATTTTATTTAGAGACAGGTTCTTGCTGAGTTGATTAAGGCCTAGCTGAGTTGCTGAGGCTGGCTTTGAACTCGAGATCCTCTTGCCTTAGCCTCCCGAGCCACTGGAATTACAGGTGTTGCGCCACCAGGCCATCTCAGAAGAGACTTTGAATTTCACTTTTGGGAAGTATGGAAACTGTTCAGACTATGGGAGTCTTGGGGATAAACTAAATGTGTTTTGCATTGTGAGAAGAACATGAGCTTTTGGGGGCGGAATGTTATGGTTTGCATGTGAGGTGTCCTCCAAAATCTCTTGTATTAGTGCAGGGATATTTGGAGATGAAATGATTATGAGAGATGTAGTCAATCAGTCCATACTAGTTTGAATGGATTCAGTGGATTTTAACTGTAGGCAAGTGGGATGTGTCTGGAAGAGGTGGGTCATTGGAAGGGAAGGTTGCATCTGCTCTGTAGCCCCATTGCTCACCTCTCTTCTTCTGTGCCACCATGAGAGGAGAAACTTCCCTTTGTCCTGTCCTTCCCCCATGATATGCTGCCTCACCCTGGGTCCAGAGTAATGGAGTCACCTATCTACTGTGAGCCAAAATAAATGTTTCCTTCTCTAAGTTGTTTTTGTCAAATATTTTGGTGTCAGTGATGCAAAAGTTGACTGAAACCTTAATGACATCTCTGGAAGACAGCAGGGCTTTATTTTTTGTATAATACCAGTTGTGTAATTAAGAACTATATGAATTTTAGGCTTTTTATTAGTGTCTTAGAAATGATGTAACTTCTATACCTACAGGTAAAATACCATTGATTAATTCACTTAATTACATAATTGCCTTTAGATGGCATTCTATAATCTCAAAGTGCCTAATAGAGATATGTAATTATATGGAATGTTGCCATATTTGAAATAAAACTATTAATAACCAATGAAATAAAATTTTGTATTTAAGGAATCTGCAGTCTTTCTTAGGCATATGAAGTTATATAATCATCATATATATTTTATGTACATATATCAATGAAAAATATTATTGGCACATGTGGTAGATGCTTGCTAGTAGACATGAGATTCTTAAATACACTTATAGTGCTGTTTCTGGAAGTTTTTCACAGAAAGATCCCTATCCATATTAGTACAGAATTTTTCAACTGCTGTGCTCTTAGTCTTTGGTTACAATGTTATGCAGACTTTGATGAGTAATAAGAAAGAACTTACTAAATGTTGCTTCTCCATGGTTTACGACGAATCTCTTTTCAACTGAAGGAAATAATGACATAATGGAAAGACAACATAATACTAGAAATCAGGGGTTCTGCTGAACTATACAGAGTTCATGCTTTGCTCCTAATAAGTTGAGTGGCCTCTGAAAAATAACTTCACCTCTCCAACTAATCAGTCCACTCATCTGTAAATTGAACTATAGTACCCTTTGTTCTGCATTCTCATTGATTCATGTTGTCAAATGTCACAGTTTTCTAGGACACCAACTAATTATAATCAGTATAGTCACAAGAGAAAATTATATTGGTGAGATTTTCTATAGAGCCTTTTCCCCACAGAATATACTTTGTTATATCAACACATAAGTTCTTATTTTGTAGGAGTTTTGCAGTTTTTGAAGAACCTGTTAATTTGACTTAGATTATTCTAAACTAAGGGTAAGTTTTAGTTAGACCACATTTATGTCTTGCATGTAGGCACTTAGAACATGAACAACTGGCTCATCTAAATTACAGGCATGTGAAACAATAGGCATAAATACATATTCAAAATAGAAAATATACTGTTTTGTATTAATTTCACATGGAATAAATTGTGTAAATCAGAGGAGGAAACTTTAATCAGAAATTACTTAAATGTCAGGTTTTTTTTTTTTTTTTGGCCCCTTGAAGTTTAGATTACCTTCTGAAACTCTTCTCCCTGTGCAAGGCATATACTAATAAAATCATGAAAAGTAAACCATTATTCCTTAGCTTCCATTTTGATAATATTGCTCTGATGTTTGGATTGATGGTTTTCCAGATACATGTCTTATATCTTTATATATTTAGTATGTCACTGCATTTAAAGAACATTTATATAATTAGTGAGAACCTCGTTGCGGAGGTACAGATTTTTTGGGTAATTTGGGTTTAGTTGCTTTTTATTTAATGAAAGATGCTCCATAGACATTTCATTTTTGAATGAAAATTTTATATTTCGTATTTTCCTCTCTTTAGTTTGGATTACAAAGGATTCTAGGGGATGAAAGAAGTCTTTTACTATTGGCAAGAGCAATTGACCCCAAACAACCCAACATGATGACTGAAATAGTAAAAATACTTTCTGCTATTTGCATTGTTGGAGAAGAGAATATGTAAGTATTGCTGTACTATATTTATTGCATAGAAAACAACTCTTGAGATAAGTCTTACTTTTAATAAGTCTTACTTTTGTTCTCTTTCATTGGATAACTTGTATAAAAAAGTATTAGACTTTAGGGAATTTTTGATTGACACTTTTGTCTTGTATATTTATATTGTAACAGTTTTTGGAGATTATGGAAGCTAGATTTAAATAGAATCATACAGGGGAATTTTTTAAAGGTGAATTTAAAGTGAATAAATAGAATGTTATCTTGCCAAAGGTGAAGCCATCATTAGAAAAGTGGGCAAAATTTAAAAGTTAGTTATTTTGGCACTCTCTCTCTCTCTCTCTCTCTCACACACACACACACACACACACACACACACACACACACACACCATGCTGCATATCACACAATTTTATGTCTGTAGTTGAATTGAATATATGCTTTTATTTTAGTATAATTTTTTGGATAGCCTTCTAGTTTGAATACCTATGGTAATTGAAAAGATGAAGTACTTATTGGTAAGTGAAATTAATTAACTTTTCTTTTTTTCTTTGTTTTTAATAGGTGTGTGTGTATGTATATGTATGTATATGTATGTATATATATGTATATATATGTGTATGTCGATATGCACCAAATTTAGCAAGTATTGCTGAGTATGTTTTGGATCATATATTCCTATGGAAATGATATTGAATCCAAATCAAAATTTCACATTTATTTCATTAGTAATTTCAGTTTGTAAGAAACCATTGTGTGAAAATTGAAATATATACTATGGACATGAACTGAAACATTTTTCTCAAACCTTTGTGTGAGAGTAATAATTTCAGTTTGATTCAGAGGTGGACCATGCAAATATTTAAGGAAATTTCAATATGCTGACTTTCTTATAATTGTTAGAAAAAATGAGATGTTGTTTAGTGCTAGCTGTTGTCTTCAGAACTCAAAAGACAAACATTAAATCTAAAATATTACATATAATGTTAACTCTTTTCTCAGTGAGAACAAATGAAGTAACCTATGCAAAAGTAAAGTTTCCCTTGGCTTTATAAAAAATCAGCTTATACATGAATAAGAAATACTGTTTTTCTAGTCAAGTAGATTTCCATAACTTAATATTTAAAAGTCACCCTAGCCTGATATAATTGTTAGGAATTAATTTTAATTTCAGATATTATTTGATAAAAATAGAGTACTACATAGAGGTGCATTTGATTTCAACATCATATCGTATAGTTATCAATATTTTTATCTAGGTAAACAAATTTATTGTGCTAGATAAGGATGTTTCTTTGATTACCTTGAATTTCACTTTTGGTTTCTTTTTTCTTATTCTTTTATCAAAGAATGTTGATTAAAGTTATTTTTAAAATATTCACTCTATCCAGCACTTTATTATTAATTCACAGTGTGTTTACACTACAATAATCTATTAACGATACACATCAAATTATACTTAAGTGATATGAAGATCTTTATTAACACATGATATTTCAAAACCTGAAAATTTAAATTTTAATGTTTTTCTATCAGGAATTCTTTTGAAGGTATCACCCAGAAACATTATTTTTCTCAAGACTTTTCTAATTGAATTTGAATTTTCATGCTCTAAAATTGTTTAAATTTATCAGTATTCAACTTGTAGGAATATGCAGACAGTAGCTCAATTATTATATGATAATGATCTTTCAGTTGGAAAGAATAAATCAAAGAGATCTATTGTATATTGTGTTGTCTATAGCTGATAATATAATCTGTAATTGAAAATAGATGAGTAGATTTTAATTATTCTCTTTACACACACACATAGAGAGAGAGAGAGAGAGAGAGAGAGAGACAGACAGACAAGTCTGTGAAGTAGTGCAGATGTTAATTACCTTGATTGAAACATTTTACAATATATGCATATTTCAAAATATTATGTTGTACACTATAACTATACACAGTTTCATTTGTTGATGAAAAAAATTAAATAATTTTAAAACATGTAATGACATACATAAACATTATGCTCCAAAAGTAAAACTGGTAAACTGAAAGAAATAACCATGTTCATAATATATGTGTAAGAAGTATTTTTCATTTCTGTTTCTTTTTTTCCCCTCTGTAGTCTAGATAAACTTTTAGGGGCTATAACTACTGCTGCAGAGAGAAATAACAGGGAGCGATTTTCACCAATTGTGGAAGGATTGGAAAATCATGAAGCTTTGCAATTACAGGTAAGTTAGTTTTGTCTTAAATTGCTTCTTGGGTTGTATTTAGAGTACTCATTTTGTATGACAGTAACTCCATTTTAACTGGCTCTTAAATAGAATTGGGTATAAAAATAAAATCCTTCCTGTTAGATGTTTTGTTTGTGAGATTAATAATTTGTTTAATATTAGGAAAAATACTTTCTAATTATTATAGATATGGTCCTATGATTATAATTGTTATTCTAATTTAGTAATAATAACAAATCAGGAAAATTGAAGCCTTATCAGTCATCAGGGCCAAAGGGCAAGCCGTTCAGCCAATGCCATTGTTGTATCAAGTGTTAAAGAACATATGAGAGGAATTTAAAACAATTAAGCCCATCTCTCTTTGTGCCATTCAGACAACATTCAGAGGTCTGACTCAACCAGAAGAGAGGAGATTGAATTGCAATTCCTGTGTGTCACAGTTCATCTGATAATCCTGTGTAGCCTTAGCCAAAGTCTTTTCTTCAAGAAAATAATAAAACTTGCTGTCCTTTTCTAGGTGGTTCAGGAAATGACCTATGTTAACTTTATTCTTGAGGAATAAGAACTCACATTTATGGTGCATATTTATGATATGAGCTCCTAGACTAAACATTTTAATTTGCATATGTCATTTGATTTAATTCTCCCAACAACCCAGCTTTATAGGTATTAATATCATCTCTATTTTGCTCATAAGAATGAAGAGTAAATAACTTGTCCAAGGCGACACAGCTTGTAAGAGACGGAAATTGATGCCAGCTTTTTTGGTCTCTGATGCTAATACTCTTTATTTTAGATAATGTATGCCATTAAATTGCTGAATGAAATTTTTTTATGCTGTTGAACTGTCATTCAACAAAGACAACAAGTTTTTATATTTAATTTTATCAAATAATTTACTAGTATTTAAATATTAAAATTTCTTATGAGAAACTAACACAATTAATTTTCTCCTTTTCAAAGTTATATTCTGAAATATATCTTTTTTTCTCTAGAGTTTGAAATTGTATCAGATAAATGAATTGGCTTGTTTAAAGAGAATATGTGATGTTAAGAAACCTTAATGCTTCTTCAAATATATAAGTAATTTTCTTAATTATGTGTTCTTCTAGTTCAACTATGATGAACATTTTAGATAAACTTTTATAGTGTGATTATGTCAAAGGTATTACATATTTAAAAGTTGGAATATTTTCTAAGTTTTTTTACTAATACATTTCTTCTTGCCATCAAGCTTTGTACTTCTCTTGTAAAGTGTCTTCAGGAGGAAGAAGTAGTTTTAGCTATATTGAAAGTTTTCGTTACATTTTATACTTAGTTTGTCATACTTGGGCAAAGTATAATTACATATTTTAAAAATCTACCTTAAATGAATTTTTAAGCATAATTCTGTGAATTACGTGTTATTACCTCCAGTTTACTGATAAGGAAATTAATTTGCTGGAAGGCTAAAGCCCATTGAAAAATCACATAATGGTTAAGTGGTAGAACTGTGATTTGAACTTAGGTCTTTGTGATGCCAACATTTGTATATTGTATTGCCTGTATTTTAATGTGACACCACTACCATAGATTAGTTTACCCCAAACAATGAGATGAGATTAACATTTGCTATCCTTCAGGAAGCTGGACAAATGGAATGATAAAGTAGAAAATGTTTAACAAATAACATATGAAAAAATCACAGACATCTTGCTAAGTATTCAAGAAATTGTTGAATACTGATTATAGATGCAAGCTACAATTTGAAATTTCCTATTCTAATGAGCTACAAAAATTAGTAATTTGTTATATACAGAGCCTTGTACTCTCACAAGAATTGAGCAGATTTGTTTATTTGTTGTATTTAATGTGAATAAAAAATATCCTTGAAAAGTTTAAAAATATATTCAGAATGCAGAAATGAAAAACAAAAGTTTAAATTTGTTGTTTAAGAAATATAATTAGTACTGTATTTTAACAGAATTAGTTTTCTATTTTGGTAGTATCCTGAGACATCTCAAAATGTTATTATAGTCTCAGGAAGTAATTTTGTTAAAATACAGGACTAATTGTATTTTAAAATAATAACTATATATACCCCTCTTTTATTTTAAAACAGATTATTGACTTCTCAGTTTTTTTTAGTCCATCTGTAAAGTAAACTATTGCACCTGTGATAGGATTTTCAAGAAATAAGCAGAAGATAAACCATCTATCTTGACACTTTCTATCTTTGCTGTCTTCCCTTTAACTTAGTGTCATTCTCCAGTCTCACATCCTATGATGCTGGTTTTTATCTGAGTTATGCTTTTAACTAGCCTCTCATCTCGCTTTATCATTTTATAGTCCATGTCTCTAAAAGAATAATCTCTACTTGTTTTCTGTTTTAAATTACCTTTCACAACTCAGATTTCTCACAGTTCTCAAAAAGGCATACTGTCATCCTGTAATTTCAAAATCCACTGGCCTCTTTCCAGTGGAAGAATGCCACTGATATCTAGGTACTCTTCATCATCCTCTTCTTTGAAAGATTTTCTTCCTTTGCCTTCCAGGCACAGTTTTCTCTCTGCTTAATGACTACCTGTAATGGTTCTTTCTCTATTTTTTTCTTTTTTGATACTGGGGATTGAACTCAGGGGCACTCAACCACTGAGCCATATCTCCAGCCGTATTTTGTATTTCATTTAGAGACAGGGTCTCACTGAGTTGTTTAGCACCTCACTTTTGCTAAGGTTGGCTTTGAACTCCTGACCCTCCTGTTTCAGTGGTATGCCATTGTGCTTGGTGTTTCTCTATTTTTTAATGTGTTTCCCCTCTTTTGACATTCACATTTTCTGTCATTGATCTTCTCTATTATCATTTTATATCCACCTATCCATATATACATATGTACTTATACAAATACATGTATATATGCTCATAGACATATACATATTTATTTTCTCCATACATATTCTCAGTTACTTCTCTAGTTTTAACATGCAACTTATATCTTAGGAAATCTCCAGGTTTATAAATGCAGATCATACCTTTCTCTCCATCCACAGCTGTGTCTCCAAATACTGAACTAGTTATCTTACAAATGTTGCAAAAATAAGAAATTAAAAATAGCATTTATGGGGCTGGGATTGTGGCACAGTGGTAGAACACTACCCTAGCATGTCGAGGCCCTGGGTTCAATCCTCAGCAGCACGTAAAAATAAATTTTAAAAAAAGGCATTGACAACTACAACTAAAAATTAAATATTTAAAAAATAGCATTCATAATTCAAAATTGCCAAGTGTCAGTGTTCTAAATACATGTTATCATGTTTAAACCTCGCAGGAATTCTAAGAGGAGATAGTTGCAGTAGCCCCATTTTATGGATAAGGAAACTGAGGCCCATAGAAATTAAGTGATATTTCTAAGGTCACAGCATGGCATAATAGGAGATAAAGCCTAGATCAGATATCAAGGTGTCTGGCTCCAGAAATAATGCTATAACTACTATACTATACCTCCTTTTCCATTGAAACTTAGCTTATTATTTCTTCCTCTTAACCTGATTCATCCCAAGGAGTTCTAGTTTTCTCCTTGTGTTTTCCATTTTAGAATTTACAGGCATTGTTTTCTCCCCAAATCTTTAATTTTCCTGAAGACATTGTTCTTCTTTGCCCCTGTAGCCAGGCAATCATTATGTCTTCTTATTGTATAGTATAGACTATGACTATCCCATTCTCTCTTCACTACTGCCTTTATCTTCTCCCACCAATATTGTTTCAATAATTTCCTAATTAATATCCCATATTTTCACACCCTTCCCCTCCAGAAAAATGCTCTATGATGTTCTTAGTTATTCTCAAGAAATAAATCTGATTCTACTATAAGCATATATTAGAAAAAAAAACTATGTTTATTACCCAGTGCTATCTTGATGAAGGTGAAGACCTTACTTGTGACATATGAACTTTTTCAGCATGGCACCATCTTAACATGATGGCCTTTTAGCTTGTTATTCTTCCCAAAATACCTTGTGTTTTAATGAAACTAAATATAGTACTTCCCAAACAGTATATAGGCTTTGCAGATACCTTCATTTTATCATGCAGAACACTTTATCTGAAATATCTACCCTTGACCACCAATATCCCATTACTCTTTGTAAAATTTAGTGAGAGCCCAAAAGAAGGTGAAATTAGGTAATTTCCTGCAGGAGACTTGGAAATTTTCAGTGATGATAATTCAACTAGGACATGAAGGGTAAGAACATTCCAGAAATTATCTTCTCTAATAAAAAGTAGTATTGTGTAGGATGAAAGGCAAGAAGTGCTTCTGATAGATAATAATATAGGCTACAGTAGTATCTCAGTTACTTCACCAAAGAAGACAAAACAAGGTATTTTCAACATTTAGTTGAAACTTATATTTACATATCCAGACAGGAGAAGCCAGGGTATACTGAGCATTAATAATTGTTTATGGAAAGAAAAAGTAGTATAGTTAACATCCAATGACATGATATCAAAACAGTCCCTGTTTTCCTCGACTGCAATTAGTATGAGAGGTGCCATGTCCTTTCAGCATTTTAGGAGCTATGTAGAGAAGTGTGTTAGTCTGATTTAATACATTTTAAAATGATTTTCTAACATGTCAAAAATAATAGACATGTTTTCCATGTTGTAATTGGATCTGGTACACAAAAACAGTGCAGTAAATACACCTGCTTCTAATGTGTAATAGCTTCACTATCCAGACCATACCTATTTAATAAATTCATCCTTTTGGAATATAAATGAGAACCAAAAATGAAATAAAAACAAAATGAAACAATTCAAGCAATCTGCAAAATGCCACCAAATCTATCACTTAAGCTTCATGGGAAGAAAGACCTATGAGCCTTTTATCAGCCTCTCATCCTTCTCCTTGTCCCTTGTGGTATCTTAATGAGCTTAATTATCCATTTTCCATCCATCTCAGACCAGAAGCACAAATTAGGAGAGGGTTTTTCCAGACTGATGTACTGGGATCATCAAGAAGTGATGGCTGGGGCTGGGGATGCAGCTCAGTGATAGAGCCCTTGCCTGGCATGCATGAGGCCCTGGGTTCCATCCTTAGCACCACCAAAAAAAAGGGGGGAAAAGTGATGGTTGATAGCCTAGCAACAAGAGAAGAATACTTAGAAACAAAAACATAAAAATACTGAAACTAGAATGCAAACAATAACATTTTATTTTACTTGTGCCACGGCGAGTAGTCATGCATACTTCAATAATTCCCCAGGGTATCTGTGTTTCAGCAAAGCCCACTAACTCCCATATTTAATCTTACTGATGAGTCAGAAATAATTTATTTAAATGGTATCAACTATGATTTTTAATAATTTGGGAATTATGTAACTCAGATCATGTCCTATGTGACCACATATGGTGATGTTTAAACATTCAGATATATGGAGTGATTTTATGTAGCTTGATTCTTTCCACATGGTTCTTAATTTTTGAGATTTTACTCTTAGCATACTTTTGAACTAGCTATTACCTTTGCTTCTGAATGCTAAACTTTTCTTGTTTTCCTTTTGCCTCTATGTTTTATTAAAATTTCCTATGTGGTTAGCTGTTAAATTTGCTGATTACTAGAGCAATCATCAGACCTTTGATCCTCAGTCCTTTGCTTTTCTCATTCTGATGATCCTTGAGCAGTGTCATTCAACCTCTTGACTTCAGCTAGCACTCATATATAATGTCTCCTTCTGAGCTTACAACTTTCTCCTGACTAACAAATCCCTTATGTTTGGGAGCCTCCAATTCAAGTTTTATGTTATTCTTAACTGTACTTATCTTCCTGTTCTTCAGCCTTTTCTAAACTTATCTCTTGACCTAGCTTCATCTTATATTTCCAAATCTGGTTAGACTTACCATTATTGACCAATTGGCGGACACCAGAAATATAGTAGTCATATTTACCCTGATCCACTGTCCATTCCATTATTCAACGAATTCTATCAGCTTCACTTTCTTACTGTTGTACTGCCCTTCCTTGGCATAGTATTCCTCTCTCTCCATCCCCATTGCTGTTTTTTAAATTTCAGGGTTTGTCACATGCCATTATTTAATCATTTCCTCAGACCCTTTAACATCTTCTCTCCTCCTTTCTAAGCCCTTTTAAGTAATACCCTATAAAATTATCTTTCAAAAATGTAATTCTTGTCAGAATAAAAACCTACAAAGACATTCTATAGGCTCTAGGATTAAGATCTACATAAAATACTCAATCATCTAGCCATTGATTTCTCTTTTATCTCATATTCCACAATTCTTCTGCATAACTATTTCCTTGAGCCATACTATGCTTTATTTCCCAAACATTCTATGGTTTTCATCCCTCTTAACTCCATAACTTTGTACATGGTCTCCTTTGCCTGAAATCCTTTTCTATTTCTTCACCTAATTAACTGAGTCTGTACATGTGTATCTTTCTTGGTAGGTACTTATGTTGACTTAAACCATCTTTATCCCTAACTCCTGCTGGGCTAGGATAAAGAAACACCTTATTAATGTCAACAGAGTACTTAATAAGGTCAAGTATGTGACAGTGTCAATAAAATTTTAAAAGCACAATTTGTCACAGTTAATGGCAATATGGATAATCTGTCTGACAGTGCCCTAAAGTTGGCAATTATTGCACTCCATTGCTCTATGAATTGTGATCCAACAGATAGTTTCTATTGTTTCTAAGCCTGTAAGTTAAAATAAATAAGAGGTTTTAGCATGTCTCCTTAATTTTGAAGAAGCTTATGTTTAAATATTTTTCTTCCTATGATGAATAGCACGCACATGTGTGTGTATGCTAGTGAGTGAATACATATAGAATGTACAAAATATAGAAATTTCCTTATGATATAATGAGATAATTGACTAAAATTACAAACATAGAAACTTATTCCATTTGCTCTTTAAACATCAGAATCATGTATAATCAATGTACAAAATTCATGGCCTTCCTAGAAATTCGATATTTTGTTTCTGATGGGATCAGTATTAAGAACTGAAATATTCACACCAACTTGTGTCTTCATACATGTACTTTGGATAATAATGATTATCACATTCAACCATCATTAATTACCCCATGTCCCCTCCCTTCCCCTCCCACCCCTCTGCCCTATCTAGAGTTGGTCTATTCCTCCCATGCTCCCTCTCCCTATCCCACTATGAATCAGCCTACTTGTATCAAAGAAAACACTCGACATTTGGCATTTGGTTTTTGGGGATTGATTAACTTCACTTAGCATTGTCTTCTCTAACTCCATCCATTTACCTGCAAATGCCGTGATTTTATTCTCTCTTATTGCTGAGTAATATTCCATTATTATATATGCCACATTTTTTATCCATTCATCTATTGAAGGACATCTAGTTTGGTCCCACAATTTAGCTATTGTGAATTGTGCTGCTATAAACATTGATGTAGCTGTGTCCCTGTAGTATGCGGTTTTTAAGTCCTTTGAGTATAGATCGAGGAGAGGGACAGCTGAGTCAATTGGTGGTTTCATTCCCAATTTTCCAAGAAATCTCCAAACTGCTTTCTGTATTGGATGCACCAATTTGCAGTCCCACCAGCAGTGTATGAGTGTACCTTTTCCCCCACATCCTCACCAATACTTGTTGTTTGTATGCATAATAGCTGCCATTCTGACTGGAGTGAGATGAAATATTAGAGCAGTTTTGATTTGCACTTCTCTAATTGCTAGTGATGATGAACATTTTTTCATGTGTTTGTTGATTGATTGTCCATCATCTTCTGAGAAGTGTCTGTTCAGGTCCTTGGCCCATATATTGATTGGGTTATTTTTTTTTTTTTGATGTCTAGTTTTTTGAGTTCTTTATATACTCTAGTGATGAGTGCTCTATCTGATGTGTGAGGGGTAGATATTTGCTCCCAATATGTAGGCTCTATATTAACCTCACAGATTGTTTCTTTTGCTGAGAAGAAACTTTTTAGTTTGAGTCCATCCCATTTATTGTTTCTTGATTTTGATTACATATTGGTGTGAATATACTATGTATATAACCAGAGATATGAAAAATCATGCTCTATATAAAGAATTGTAATGCATTCTGCTGCTATATATAAATAAAACAAAGAAAGGGAAAATGTATCTTACAATGGAATATTATGCATCATCCTCAGTGAGTGAAGTACTGCTATATGTTACAACATGGTTAAACCATGAAAACATTATGCTAAGTGAAATTGTAATCACTTAGATTATGTAATTTCATTTAAGTGCAGTATTTGGAGTAGGCAAATCTATAGAGATCGAAAATAGATTAATGGTTGCCTAGAGGTGGGGAGTGGGATGAGCAGGGAAGAAAATGGAAAGTGACCTGTAGTGGGCACTTTGTTTATTTTAAGGTGATTAAATATTCTAAAATGAATTGTGATGATTAATGTACAACTCTATAAATATATTAAAAAGTGTTAAATTATATACTTTAAAAAATAAGAGAGAGCCATTTGGATAAACCTGTATTCTTCAGTTTAAATCAACGTCTCTCCCCCCCACTTCCCCGCGCGCTCATGCACCAAGTCCTTATAGCAGTAAGAACTCAGCCTTTCTTATCTGAAAGAGCATTAGGCTATGCCTTTATTTAATTCTTCCCAGCAAAAGGATATTGTTAACAGAAGGTAACCCTCCAGCAGCTCTTTAGTCTGCAGAGAAACTGAGGCATTTGCAACACTGAGTCAGTTAGAGGCCGTCACCCATGTGATGCTGGAGAAGAGATTAGATTTCTTAGGATGAATCCTTTTCTTAGGGTCATACTTGCACATTACCATTAACATGGATTTTTGAATTGTGTACAGAAGGGAAAGAGTTAAAATTTAACAAGTCAGTGATGACCAGTAATTTACAGAATATAATTAATATAATTAAAATAATTATAGCCACAAAAAACCCTGAAATATATATGACCATTTTGACATCTAAAGCCATTATAAAGAAAATAAGCAACAGAGGAAATCTGGGTAATGGACTCTATGATATTCAATTCAAGGGCATTTATTTTCTTTTTGTTATAAAGATAAATGTTATTGAGCAAGACTAGATTAGCATGTTATAATGTAGTAGAAATAATCCAAGGTTAAATGTCATAAAGACTCAGTTCTAATCCCAACATTGGGGCTTATTAGCTATATGAACTAATTAACTAATTAACTAGTATCTCTAGGTTTTGTTTCTTTACCTTTAAATGAATATACTAGCATAAAGTATTTTATGTTTCTCTGATTTTAAAATACCATGATTCTTTACTTTCTATCTCTGGAGTTAGATTTTTTTTTTAAAGCAGATTGATTTTACATTGTAAGAGGACAATACAGTTCACTCAGGCTTTTAAAGAATTTTATACTTGGAAGTTGAGCATACCAATTTTAGAAGTTTCATTATTTGGGAATGAGTTTTGTATTTCTTTGGTGTGTAGGTTTTAGAGATTAGGCAAGAAAGTTTTCTTTCTTTAATGTCTCCAGTGCTGGACTACTTGGTCAGACTTTCTTCAGTGTTCTATATCCATGCCATCCACTATAGTAGCTACTAGCCGCATGTAATTTTTAAGCACTTGAACTATGGCTAGTGAAAATGAAAAACTGAGTTTTTAATTTAATTATAATTAAATTTCAGCTGTGATTAGGGACTATAATATTAAACATTACAGTGTTATAGTATAAGTGTGTGCATGCAGAGTAGGGAGTAGTATGGCAGAAAGGAAGGAGAGTAAGAGACCTTTATATTGGATGAAGGAATTCTGTCCATATTACTGCTCAGAATGTATGGATTTGGATTCCCCAATCCAGCAATCATTTTCTACTTTTGAGGGTTTTTAAATTCATATTTTGTTATATATATGAATAACTTACTACTTTATGTGGTAGGCAACATGTTGTTAAAATAGTTCTGTTTTTCTAAGGTTGATATTCCTAGTATATCAAGCACAATGTACCCATTAAATTTATTATCTTACCTGTCTTTAAAATCTTTTGTTGGATCAATCTTTGAATGGAGTTTATGAGATACCTGGATTATGTGCTGAAATTTTCTGTATTTGTAGTAAAGTGGTATTATTTAAGAACATGAGTTTTCTCATTGCTCTCTGACCCCATGTAAGTTATGTATCTGCTTTTAGCCTTAGATTCCTCATCTGTGAAATAAAGATAATAGTAATATTTATCTCATATGTTTTTTATGAGAATGAGATTAGATAGTGACTTATATGAAGCTCATACTACATTGTCTGGCATTTAATGATAGTAAAACTAATGATGATGATGAATATTTGGGGTTCTGTATTCTGCTAGGAATTCAAAATTCACCCAATGGATATATTTCATATTCATAATTACATAATAGAATTTTCTTTCCTATAAGTCAATTAGGTTTTTATTAAATTTTGTATTTGTAAATAGTGTTGTTATTTCAATTTTGAATTGATATTCTGTTTTCTGGAAAGGGCAGTAATTATGACATAAAGGAATCAAGATAATTAGGTGACTTTTGTGTTCCTCACATTCAGGCAGTATAAATATTTCTCTAAAAGAGTTCTGTTCTAGCAGTGAAAATTGGAAAATGATGTGGTAATATTATGATTCATTGTGTTGTTTGTAATTAATTAGATGCCTATTAGAATTTGATAAACAATAAATGGTACGTTGTCAAACTATTCACTTTATTAAAGTACTGACTTGAAAGTGTCTCATAATTATTTTATACCATCGTCAATAAATTCATCATCCTTGTTCAACTATATATTCATATACTGTAGGTAAAATATTTAGTAGCATTGCAGTGTTATCTTATTAAATATAGTTATTTAGATGTTGGTATATTCATTAATTTTGACTTTTACTATTTTTACTGTTTCTTGGTTTAAATACTTTTATTTGTGCAAAGGTACAATTATAAGACTCATTAAGTTGTTTCTTATGGAAATGTTCTCTTTTCTAGTTGGGTATTAATACAAGCCATTAAACTTGAATTTCTGGCAAAAACCATCATAGCAGATGGAAATTTTTCTCACTATTTATTTTGGATTGGGCATGTACTTTGGCTTGTTTGGTCATGTCATAGTTGTAATGTAACAAGAATCATTCAAGCAAATACAATGTTATAGTACTATACACAGGATGCAAACATATATCCTAGCCTATGAAAACAATATAAAGTCTTACACAATTTCTTATTGTAATTGGAAGGTTACATATTCCATTAATGCATAAACTTCATAATAACTTGGTTGGTGTATCCTTGTAACGTAATGCCAAGTCTATGAAAATATTTTGTTGTTTGAGTATGTTCTCCTGATATCTGAATATCTTAGAAACTGAACTACATTGTTACTTATCATTTAGGTATAAGTAATGTTCTAAACATCCTTAGTTGTCTTCTTCAACTCCTTTAAAACATGCAGCTTTTGATTTTTTAATCTGGATGTGAGATAGAAGGGTTGATCTCCCCAAGAGCAGCTTTAGATATAAAATTAAAAGCAATGTACCTTTTTGATCGTCTCTATGTTAAAAAATTAACTCTATGTTAATAATAGGTCTAGAGAAGTCAAATGCATTTGAAATATATTTGTTAATGTGTATTTTCCATTCTAACTACTTATTTATGTTTTTATTTATACGTACTTAATATCTTTACTAAATTTGGCATTTTCCATGAATCCCCTAGCAGTCAGCTCTTTAAGTATTCTACTACCTGTTACATATATTAAAAATAGTCAGTTTAAATGTGTACCTCTTCAATTAAACTATTAGCCAGTTGCCTTCGATTTTATCAGCATTTTCTAAAAATGCTATTCAAGAATAATATATGCAACACCTGGAAATGAGCATTTTGCCAGTTCTCTTCTTGCTTGCAATTTCCAGATAAGTCCCTCTTTTGAAAGGAAATTTCAAAATCAGAAGGTTGGAAGAGGAAAATTCATTTTCCAGTAGAAATATAATTAATGAAACATTTCTTTTGGAAATAAACATGTACACTTCATTATGCTGAACATGTTAGTATTGGTATCACAGTGCCTTCTAGTTGATCTTAACTCACTCACATTAATATTTTACACCAACCATGTTAATTCATTTAGTTACATATTTTAATACTCTATATATTTTGTGTTAATCTATCCCAATAAGAGGATAGAAATAGTGTAAATCAAGGTAATAATTTTCCCAAGATGTTACTATTCCCTGTTTGATAATAGGCTAGTTTTATAACTATATTTGATTGATTTGAGAAAAGTATAACCATATAGGATTGAGGCCAAGTGCACTCTGAGGACAGCTGGATATGAAAGATACATTTCACGAACTTTTCAAGGGGCCCAATATGCACACTCTTTGAACTTTGGTTTTCTCAGAGGGAGTTTAATATTCTTTCATATTGTTCAGTAAAGCATAAAATACTTGATCATATACCACATTTTTGTTAGAATTATTTTGGACATCATAAACTTTATTGTTTCTTTGTTGTTCTTAATCTAAAGTCATAACCATCATTATTAGAAGTATTTGCCTTTCTTGTTTTATAATATGTATTTTTGCCTTCAGTGAATGCATTTATCCAAATGCATTCAGTAAATATTTCCTTAATTTATTTGAACATTTTTTTTTAACAAATTTGCTTTCTTATTTCAGGTGGCGTGCATGCAGTTTATAAATGCCCTTGTCACTTCTCCATATGACCTTGATTTCCGAATCCATTTAAGGAATGAATTCCTTCGTTCAGGACTAAAAACAATGTTACCAGTAAGTTTAGTGTGTGTATTATGCTGATGAACTTTTAACAATTTTCTCTTTGGACAAAAGTATATTTTGAAATAACATACTTTTGTGCCTTGCAGTTTTCTTTTGTAAAGCTTTAGATGTTATGTAAGCTATTTTTCATTGCGGTAATGTCATTCTCAGTGTAGAAATCATGATTCCAAATTCAGCTAATGGTGTGCCCTGAAGTGATGTAGATTTTTTTTTCTTCTTCAAGTCAAAAGGGAACTTCCTTTTTTTTTTTGAATTTTGAGAATATAGAAAACTAGTTTGTGTGTGCATACGTGTGTGTTTATGTGTGTGTGCAGTCAATTTTTGATTAGAATTTTTTACTTTTCTCTTTGATAACTTAGATTGCTCTCATTTGTATTCAAAATAAGTATGTATAGAATTCTCATTAGTTTATTCTAGATGCTTTGCTTAAGAATGGTGCTCTTGTAACAGTGCTTTAGGAACTTTTCTAAAGAAAAGCAGTTTTATTTCTTAATTGAATGTGAATATTTGTTCTAATTAATAGTGTTAAAATAGGTTTGGAATAATTTCATAGTCAGAATTGGAGACAAATGAACACACTTATTCTGTTAATACAAGTCCAATTACTGTGGCTCTATATTTTATTTTGTTAAGCATATTAACTGAAGAGTGACTTTAAGATTAAGGCATTGTTAAAGAGACAAGTGACATTTCACTATTCTTTTCACTTAAGCTATTGAGAACACACCTGAGAATCAAGAAGTAAAAGTCAAGGAGGAAAAAGAAAGGACTGAACAAAGAAATATCTTAATAATTGATGTATAGTACCTGGGTTTCTAGATGTGCCAAAATTGGGGAAATTTCCTGGTGAGGAGCCAGCATGCAATATGCATCTGTCACTTGTGGTTGGATACTCTTAAATGAAACCCATCATATCAAATTGTAAGATTGGGTCTATTTAAACCCATTGTAATAAAATATATTTTGGGTCTTCCTCATTTAATGCATTTCTATATTAGTGTCATCTTGATGGCTCTTTAATTTTTGACTTGAAGTCCAGACAATTGGACACAGTGAATCCAAGCAACGATTTTTGTGAACCATGTAGAGATTCAGGTTCAGTGTGTAGTTCATGTAAGTGCTTTCACCAGTTATAGGATATGTGACATGTCCTTATTTTTGTTTTATCATTAATCTCTCTTTCTGCAAAACCTGTGGTCTTAGATAGCTAGAAATGATCTTATACTCTTTTTATTTTTGGTTGCTTTTAAGTTGTCATCTTAATGGTTTTCATGCCTACTCTTACTTGTCTTGTTCTCTGTTTCTGGGAAAATAATGTGTTTGGATACTTGCAGTTTCCAGGGGATCCTTAGCATACTTTCCCCATTTACTAATATGCCATGTTTCTGCTGTACTTATTACTACACCTTTCAGTTCCCTCTCTCTAGAATGAAATGTTCATTTTCTCACTACTACTAATGAATTGCTAGTTAGGAATACTGTAATATTTGTTTTAATTTATTTTATTCCTCATCTTTTCAGAAGAGATATGGTAGCTATTCTAACCTTTTGCACTTTTGTCTGAATGTATTAATCTCTGCCAGTCTTGGTGATCTCATGGTGTGTTATTCATTTAATTACACTGATAGCTAAGATTTTACATCAGTGTTTCCAAGTTCTACTTTCCACTGTCCATTTAGCCCCATTTAAATCCTCTTATGCTACTATTTACTTCTGAAAATCTGCATTATTTATGGATGCTTCCAATTAGACTTTTCTTTATCACATTTCTTCAATATGATCCACTTTTTGAATCTCAGTGATTCCTCAGCAAGAGAAAAATAGTAAGCATATTTTCTGCTCTCAAAATTTTGTAATGGAACCTACAGGAATTCTCAAACATTTTCTGTAAGACAGTAGAGTTAAATATGTTCAAATATGGCTATGATTGTCAACCAAGTAGTTGAACATACCCCTGAAAGAGGTGTGTGGTTTGAAAATATAAATCCTCAGCTATTTCTGATATGTAAGAAGAGAAACAAAATCTAGGGGGATAGACTTTTAGAATATTAGGTTTCACTACTGTGTTTTTTTTTTGTTTTGTAAAAGTTGTTTAGATGTTGATGGACTTTATTTTATTTATTTATATGTGGTGCTGAGAATCGAATCCAGTGTCTCACACATGCTAAGCAAGTACCCTACCACTGAGCCACCATGACAACCCTCACTACTGTTTTTGATGTAGTTAAATTATCATGATTTGGAAAAGAACAGAATATATACTAGACGTACCTCTCATTGTCAACTACTATCTAACTCATCTGTTTAAATTTAAACTGCTAGAATTTATAGTAACATGTGGCATCTTTTACATAGATATTGAAGCTTAAAATATATTAATAGATGAACATTTAAATTTCTCATTTTTCCTATCTTATTTTATACACAGTTCTAACAAGAGGAACTCCTGTTTTTTTCCTAGAATATAGCATATTCATACCGACAGATTAGAATAGGCTAAGGCTAATAATATTAACTCTTGGTATGTGGATCAAAAATTATACCTATCCGGAACGACTAACTATTAGGGGAAAATAGTCTTATTTCAGTAACCTTTATGATCATCATGATATTTTAGCACAGTCAATTTTTTTCTTAATAATTATCAGGATTTATAAGACAATGCAATTATTTTAATAATAATCTATAAAAATTCATTTTCCAAATTTCGCCTATTTTTGTGGTTAAATTTTGGTGTTTGAAGGGAGTTTGTACCTCATTTATATGGAAAGTTAGCTTTTAATAAATTTGCTTTAATAATTTGGAATGATTTAAAATAGTATTTTCTTTTTACTTATGTAACATTGGTTCCTTATTTTCTCCATCTATTCTTTTCTTGTAACTAAGTGTTAAGTAAATCAGATATATGAAAGAACAATGCAGTAAGAAATTGTGTTTATATAATAGGCATGCTTTATCCCTTTGAAAAGATTGACCAACTCGGGGCTGGGGTTGTGGTTCAGTGGTGGAGCGCTTGCCTCGAGTGTGTGAGACACTAGGTTAGATTCTCAGCACCACATATAAATAAAAAATAAAGGTCCATCAACAACTACAGCGAATAAAATAAATAAAATTAAAAAAGACTGACCAACTTATGCTTTTTTTTTTTTTTTAAAGAGAGAGTGAGAGAGGAGAGAGAGAGAGAGAGAGAGAGAGAGAGAGAGAGAGAATTTTTAATATTTATTTTTTAGTTCTCGGCGGACACAACATCTTTGTTGGTATGTGGTGCTGAGGATCGAACCCGGGCCGCACGCATGCCAGGCGAGCGCGCTACCGCTGAGCCACATCCCCAGCCCCCAACTTATGCTTTTGAAGACTTAATTTTGATTACTTGGTTGGTTATCAGTAATATACTGGTAATGGGCTTTGATTTCCTTTGGAAGTATACTGAATTATAAATACTTAATTATATATTTCAGGGATTCTGCAAAAAATAAGATGCTTTAGCAAGCTGAGTGTGGTGATGCACACCTGTAATCACAGTGACTTGGAAGGCTGAGTCTGGAGGATCATAAGTTCAAGGCTAGTCTTGGCAATTTAGGGAGACCCCATCTCAAAATAAAAAATAAAAATGGCTGGGATGTAGCTTCATGGTAGTTTGCTTGCCTAGCATTTATAAAGCACTGGATTTGATCCTCAGCACCACATAAAAATTATATATAAAGATGTTGTATATATAAACAAATATTTTTTAAAAAAGGGCTGGGGGTGTAGCTCTGTGGTAGAGTGAACTACTACTGCAAAAACAAAACAAAATTCCTAACAAAACCCTAAAAACAACAAAAATCTGAAGCATATTTTTAATATTTTCCAAATTAGTGATAGTGTAATTTCATAATTTTTTGATATTTCACATCTTATAATATAAAACCTTGGTGATACATTTCCATTTTCCTTTATGTGATATCTATCATATCATTTGTACTTCGTAAACTTTTTTTATTTCATTAAATATTAAATATTTGGGGATATATCTTTCAAGATTTGACATTTGAAAAGATATTTTATAATTAAGAATAGATGTATATGTATGTATGCATATGCATTTATATTAATAGTTCTTGGCCATTATTAATAAAGAACATTTATATATTGCATTTATATGTGTCTATATTTTTTATATTATGCAATGATATTTAGACAGTCATTTTCACTGAAAATATTTCAGTCATGCAGACTGGTTTCAATGTTTTGTAAAGTTTTGATGCTAATTAAATGATATTTTTATTTAAATTTTTCTATTTTTCACACACTTACCTGTGCTCAAGTTTTGTGATGAATGTCTAAGACAATATATTATGACATGAGAATAAAGAAAATTTCATATTATAAAATATGTGAAAGGTTGTTTCTGTAATAATCAGCATTCTGGACATCTCCAACTTCTGCAGTTTTTTGAATAGAGTTCAGAAATTAACTCATGATATTACCCACTAATGTTAGGTAATTTTGCATTGCAATAAATCCTCTATTCCCCTTCAAATTGGAAAACTGGTGACAAGGCAGGGTATTATTAAGAAGGAAACTAAGTGGAGATTGATTTATTCATTATGTATTTTATTTCAGATTATTTAAAAACATTAAACAATGTCTTCATATGCTCTATACATAAATATGAATGTTGATAAACATAGGTAAATGTGAATGTATGTTGAATGTTAGAAAAAGAACATCTAAAAATTTCTTATACTGGATTTGGCTTCAGTTATAGCCATTAAATCCTCATTTATAATTGTTCTATTGAATAAAATAGAAACAAGAAATGCATCCCAATTTGTTTTATTTATCTAATTTGAAGTACACCATGCTTGCATTTCCTTTTAGAGTTCAAGCTCAACTCTGAATATCCTATTCCCACTTTCGGTAACACCCTTGAGCATCCACAGTTGTGATTATCGATTTGGGTTTTGAAAGCTGCAACTTAATGGACACATATTAAAAGATATTCCAGGTGATATATATTAAGCTCAACAATCTCTAGTGTGGCATGCTCCCAAAGTTTTTTTATACTATTCTTTTGAAAACTATCAGAGGTTTGTAATGCATGTGCTTAGGATGTATTACAAAAATCTTCAAAGCCCAAGTTGATATTTTGTGATTTGGCTAAGCAAAAATGAAAGGTGGGGGAGGAGGCTAAGAAGTACAGTTTGATAAAAAATTCCTAACACCTTTTTGCTTTAAAAATCACAAAATATCATTTAATATAAATTTGTTTAGACAACTTTTTCACGCCATACTTGGGACTGTTGTGCTTGAATATATCCTTGCATTTGTCCTTTATTAATACAATTGGTCTATATTTGCTTATTTGTTTTGGCCAGAGGCTATGTGTGAATGTTCTAACTGCATGAATTCTTTTGTGATCTTTGATTAGTTTGTTTAGTCAAAACCACAGCATTTATTTGAGTTGTTAGCAATTAGTATTTTTGTTGTTGTTGTGTAGAAGTAATCGTTAATTTTTTAATGTGAATATCAAAATCGGGGCATGGAAGGAAAGTGCAGTTTATGCAGTGAGGATCTTTTATTTTTAAATAGAAAATCTTTGTTACATTTATTTTCTTTCAGGAAACCAACTGCCTTGGTCAATTTTGAAATTGCTTATGTGTGTATAAATGAATATTTGTGTTCTTCCCCTTATTTTCAAAATTTGCTGTTGTCAAACTTTTATTCATCTGCTAAGTTTTATGTTTATATACTAGGATCTAAAAGAAAAAGAGAACGATGAGCTTGATATTCAGTTGAAAGTATTTGATGAGAACAAAGAGGACGACTTAACTGAATTATCCCATCGTCTCAATGATATTCGAGCAGAAATGGAATATCCTTTGACAACCCCAAAATAATTTTGTGCATATCATGAAAAAGGGATTTGTGGGTAATTTGGGGGACCATTATTAGAATTCTTCTCTGCCAGCCAAGATTGTATCCGTGTATTTACAATGGAATCTTGTTCTGATGTTGTCCTGGACATTTATGCTGAGGAGCTGTTAGACTCTCTTGATGGTGTGTACAGACTACATTGAAATCTAGATAGTGGCTCAATGTATTATAGGGATATTCTGCTCACTAGTCTTGAATAGACAAGTATAACTTACATATAAGAATGAGGAAAAGTCCACAGAGTTCCTTTGTGACTATAGGTAATATGGTTTTTCAATTTATTAAATGGTACTCCAGTGAGAGATATCAGTCCATTGAAATAAATGTCTTATTCTCTATCTGATATCTGTTTTCTTTAGTAGTAATAAAAATATTTAGATACAATAGTAATTGACTCCATCAAGGCTATGTCATAGAAGGATCTGGGTCAAATACAGCTAGATTATAATCTTTCCTTGGCATGGACATGTGAAATGATTTTTGACACAAGACATGGTTGTCATAGCACTGTTGACCATTTGCTTCACATGCATTGAATTTCTTACTCATGGATTCTGGGAAGTTGGGAAATCTTCAGAACCATAGTGACCTTTGAGCTGGACTTTTTCCCAGTGATATGTTCTCTTCCCTGTAAAAAAGCTGTGGTTATATTCCCTTCCTTGACATTCCCAGAGTATTTTGTTTGTTCTGTTTTATTTATGTACACTTCTCTGCTCCTGTGAGATTGAGGGCAGAAATGTTATGTTTCATTTTTTCCTCCAATGCACCTATCAAAGTAATATAAAGATAAGTGTGTATTTAATGAATAAAAATTTATTATTATGAGGAATAAGTTCTAATCCAAGTTTTAGTGATACATGTCTGCACTAGCTTGTCTAATATTAAATGCTTTTTATATCAATTAATAAATATCTTGCTTTTTATAGATTTCCCTTATAACCAAATGTCACTGTATAGCTATTATTGGATTCATTCTGTAGCCATTTAAGGGACCTTATGATACTTTAACACAAACCTCTTACGTGGGTCTAAGAAGTAATCCATCATATACTTAATTCTACTTCAGAGAAAATGTTGACATTTCAAGTTATTTTTAGGGTGTTGGATTACATCTTGTCTTTTACCTTTATTTTCAATCGATTTTCTAGGTCTTCACTTTTGTTATGAAACTGAATTCATTCTTGAAATGTTTTCTCCTTCACTAAAAGCACCTGCACTTCCACTTTATTCCTAAGAAAAATATATTTTAACCTCCTTTGTCTTTACTCTCCCAACTTCTTTCAAACCGTGAACAACAAATGAACCCAAATAATAATTTCATATTTAGTATTTTATCTACGTAAAATAAAACTGCTTTTTTGATCTTTTAGTAGTTTAAAGCATGCTCATTTGCCTTCTATCTTATATGGCATTGAAAATACAGTAGTAGTGGTTTGTATGGATAATGTAGGCCCACTTTGAAAACCACAGGGACATCAAGATGAAATCATTTTCATTGATGGCATTGCTGTTCTAATGGTACCAACCATAATCTGTACTTCAAAATATAATGAATTAATTATTATTCAAGCTTTTGACAGCCAAGTCATCTTGGAAATGCTCTTTAGGTCTGATTTTCTGGTTAAAAGATTAAAATGATTCCATACAATCATTTTCTTTATGTAAATATTTAAATACTGGACCATGGTGTTGAAGGTTTAGAAATAGTAATAGAAGTAATATGGTAAATGTAGTTTTTAAAAAACTAAGCTGCTTTTGTTATGAGTGAAAATTTCATCAAGAATCTTTGATATTTTTTTCCTTTACTTACTTTTTTACTGATATGAATGAAGTATATCACCTTCTATATAATATGTTGAAAGACACTGCAGCTGAAAATTACTTATTATCCATTCTGCAACACTTTTTGCTCATCAGAAATGATTATTATATCAGGTAAGAGGAAGTTCTAAGAGTAGCATATTTATAATTTAAAATGGATATCAAAGGAATAGAACCTAGGCAATATATGCATATGTACATACATAGGATATAGGAACTTGACTAGGTAACATTTTTTGTGGGGGGGCACCAGGGATTGAACTCAGGGATACTCAACCACTAAACCACATCCCCACATCCCCACATCCAAAGCCCTATTTTGTATTTTATTTAGAGACAGACTCTCATGGAGTTGCTTAGTGCCTTCCTTTTGCTGAGGCTGGCTTTGAACTAGTGATCCTCCTGCCTCAACCTCCTAAGCCACTGGGATTACAGGCAATTGCCACTGGCAGTAACATTTTTAAAAATGTATTTAAAATGAGCCAGAAGAGAGATGTACTTATAAAAATGGCATATCCCAGGAATAGGACTGTTAGTAGCAATGAACCCAATCGAAACTACTGACTCTAATGAATTTCCTTTGCTAGATAATGGTAACACAGAGAGGTGAGACCAAAGATTCTAGGACATTTAAAAATCCTGAACATTTTAATAAGATTTTATGATTATTTCTCTTTTATAGCCTTTATATAGTAATAAATATAATTTAATACCTTTAGAAAATATGTATGCAGGGGCTAGGGATAAAGCTCAGTTTGCAGAGTGGTTGCCTCACCTGCACAGAGTTCTGGGTTCAATCCCCAGCATCACAAACACACACCAACACCAAAAAAAAAAAAAAAAAAAAAAAGCAAATATTTCACTTTCATGTCCATTGATATAAGTTTTCTAAATGAGTCTGATAATAACCCATGAAGTTAAAAGTTTTAGAATTTGGTAACAGGAAATCTGTATGCAAATCAAAGTTATAAAATGGTTTCTGAATGATGGAAATTATTTATTGTCTATTAAACTTGATCTTATATTTAGCTGTTAATTGTCTTCATATTTTAATTTGCATAAAATTTTGACCACCTACATTTTCTGATTTTTCAAAAACTGCTTGATTAAGGGGGAAAACGAAGGCCACCATGAAGCAAGGTTTGGTTGCAACAAAAATGATGGTTTTAGTTCAGTACAGATCAATAATTTGATAGATATCACAACATTACAGAAACATAGAAAAAATGTTAAAATATTAAATTATATGCTATTTTTAAGCAGGAGAGATGCTACTGCATTAACAATGATTTATTGTTTTCTATATTAAATTATGACAGTTAAAGGGATATTGTGCTCTGAGGTGACCAGTTACCTGGGGTAACCATTCATATAAAACTGTTTATTTCTCAGTAAGTATAATGAATGGCAAGTTGCCCACACATTGTTTCCTTTTCATACTGAGAATATCTCTTTGAGGAAGATGTGTAACAAATACTTTTATTCCACTTGAGATTATTAACCTAGTTTCCGAGAGAACAATTATATTTGCCTTATTTACTCAGAGTTGTCAACTAGACTGGGATCATGATCCAGTATTATTTACCATATATCAAATAATGACTTTGGGGGAAAAAAGCTCCAGATATATAATGTATAGTAGTTCTTATTCTTAATCTTATGACTAGCCTCATAACTAAGGATGGAGAAAAACAAATAGAATCTGTTTGAGTTCCTTTTCAAATTTTTTTAGTGGGTTGAGAAGCATTTATTTAGGAATGTTTATGTCATGATTTGTCTATAGTAGTACTTATTACTGATTTTCTCTGCTGAGTTTATTAGCCTCTCCAAAATTCTAAATCTTCTTAAAATTTTAATGCAAAAATTGCCTTTTTTATTTTGTAGTATGAGTGTCATCATTTTTTAAGGCCAGAATTACCTTGATAGATTACAGAATCACCAGATGTTTTAAAACCTTTGACACTTAAAAAAAAATTGGGACTACATCCATGCATATTAAGTGCACATGCTTTTATGAAATGGATCTTTTAAAATATGTTATACAAAAAAAATCTTTGAAATAGTTTGAAACATCAGTGGCTCAGTACAGTTTTGTAAACTGTTGCATGTATCTTAAGGAAAAGTACTGTAGTAAATTTAAGATGTTGCTTGCCCCCTAATACCAAGAAACTCATCACCTATTGAAATTCAGAACTTGTGCATGCCTACAGTAATTTCTGTGTCCATAGATATAGAATAAAGGGGATCATCTTTTTCATTAACTTTAGAAACAATAGTTCAAGCCAACAGATGATGTTTTTAAGTATCTTTGAACACAAGCGTGAATCCCTGCAGACTAGAACATTAAGTCACCAAGTATTTCCATTTGATTATATCACAATGGGTTTGGCACTATAATATCCAGAGCATCTTTCTTTAAGCTTTGGCATATTTTCCAAAGGTAGTGTACTGTAACGGGCTTTCTTTCTTTCTTTTTTAATAGCTCTAAGAAAAGACAATTCTTTTGACACACTAATTCTTTTCTTAAGAAAACTTATTTGTACAAGTAGAAAAAAATTATTCACATATACTTTCTCTCTTTTTCAGGCCACAGTATTATAAAATAATTGAGGAGTGTGTTTCTCAGATAGTGTTGCACTGCAGTGGCATGGACCCAGACTTTAAGTACAGGCAAAGATTAGACATTGATTTTACTCATCTGATAGGTATGGAATATAATCTTTACTGTCCTGTGTGCTTTATATATTCTATATAATGGTACTTTTTAAAAGTAGGTCTCTAATTGAATAACTTCTATTACCATCTGGTGTATCATTATGTCTGTAAGTATCTTATTGCTGTAATTATTAATTATTATGATCATGGAAGTTCTGCCTGTGTGATTAGACCTGTTAACCTATTTGTTAAGTACCAACAGTACTGAACTCAGTTTTAACTCATTGTCCCACAAAAAGGCATTTTATTATAGATGAATTTCTTGCTTTTTGGAAGCATGAAATATTTTAATTTAATATTTTAAATATTTTAATTCAATTTATACTGGTGTCTTTGAAATCATGTGTATAATGGGATATCCTTAGTATTGCTAAAACTTAATAGATAAAATACTCACTTATTTCTGCAACTTAAGACCTTTTTAGGCTATCAAATAACTCAGTTTGTATTTTCTTTTTTTTTTACTTTTTAAAAAATATTTTTATTAGTGATAGATAGACACAGTGACTTTATATTTCATTTATTTTTTATATGGTGTTGAGAATCGAACGCAGTGCTTCACACATGCTAGCCAAGTGCTCTACCACTGAGCCACAACCCCAGCCCTTGGGCAATACTTTTACTAAAAATAATTTATTTTCTGAAACCTAGGTTTAACTGGGGAGTCTGTATTTTTTTTAACTTTTTTTTTTTATTGATTGTTCCAAATATTACAGAGCTCTTGATAAATCATCTTTCATACATTTGACTCTATTGGGTTTTGACCTCCCATTTCTACCCCAAATACAGATAGCAGAATCACATCTGTTACATACTCACATTTTTACATAATGGCATATTAGTGACTGTCTTAATCTGCTACCTTTCCTAACCCCTACTATCCCCCCTCCCCTCCTCTCCCACCTTCCCTCTCTGCCTCCTCAGCTGTTGTTCAATTCTCTCCCTTTTTCCCCCCTCCCCCTTGCCCATCTCTTATACTTTTGTGTATCATTGAAGGTCTCCTACCATTTGCAAATTCTTTCCCTTCTCTTTCCCTTTCTCTCCCCCCATTCGTCTTTGTTTACAGTTAGTCTTTTCCTCATGCTCTTCCTTCCTGTTTTGTTCTTAGTTGCTCTCTTTATATCAAAGGAGACATTTGGCATTTGTTTTTTAGGGCTTGGCTAGCTTCACTTAGCATAATCTGCTCTAATGCCATCCATTTCCCTGCAAATTCTATGATTTTGTCATTTCTTATTGCTGCATAATACTCCATTGTATATAGATGCCACATTTTTTTTTATCCATTCATCTATTGAAGGGCATCTAGGTTGGTTCCACAGTCTAGCTATTGTGAATTGTGCCGCTATAATCATTGATGTGGCCGTATCCCTATAGTGCGCTCTTTTAAGGTCCTCAGGGAATAGTCCGAGAAGGGCTATAGCTGGGTCAAATGGTGGATCCATTCCCAGCTTTCCCAGGAATCTCCATACTGCTTTCCAAATTGGCCTCACCATTTTGCAGTCCCACCAGCAGTGTACAAGTGTACCCTTTTCCCCACATCCTCGCCAACACTTATTGTTGTTTGACTTCATAATGGCTGCCAATCTTACTGGAGTGAGATGGTATCTTAGGGTGGTTTTGATTTGCATTTCTCTGATTGCTACTGATGGTGAGCATTTTTTCATGTACTTGTTGATTGATTGTATGTCCTCCTCTGAGAAATGTCTGTTCAGGTCCTTGGCCCATTTGTTGATTGGATTATTTGTTATCTTATTATTTAATTTTTTGAGTTCTTTGTACATTCTGGAAATTAGGGCTCTATCTGATGTGTGGGGGGTAAAAATTTGTTCCCAGGATGTAGGCTCTCTATTTACCTCTTTTATTGTTTCTCTTGCTGAGAAAAAACTTTTTAGTTTCAGTTTGTATTTTCATAGACATTAGAGTTGCCAAAAATTCTGAGGTCATTATATACATGTATTTGGATTACTGAGGAAATAACTTTATATCATCCTAGACTGCTAATTATCAGTACATTGTAGAATAATCTCAGAAGGATCATGTGAAACTTCCCTCATGAAATATGCTGATATATGGCTTTACAGTTATGCAGTTTTATTTATACCTAATTGAAATCACTATTGCTGAGGTTCAAGCACAAACTCACTTCTAAACAACAGCTGTTGAATGCCAAATATCTATTTTTTTTCACTCCATAGCACAGGGCAGAGTTGTTGGAATGTTCAAACATGTATAACTTAATGTTACTATGTATTCTTTTCTGTTTTGAAATGCAATCCACACTTATTGTAGGAATCTTGAGTCACCACTCACATTACAATTAGTCCCTTTTCAGTTCTGTACATTTCCTTTTGTCTGTTTATCTATGTGCTTGCCTTTCTGCCTGTTCCTCTGCCTGTCTATATGCTGATTTTTCATGGAACATTATATGATGATTTTTTTATGTTAACATTTAAAATGTGACTTTTAATGTCTGTATAGTATTCCGTTGTATCAACTATCATGATTATTTTAATGAGTTCTTACTTATTGTATATCTAGATGGTTTTCATCTGAATTATAAATGAATCTTCACCAGCATTCTTGTATAAAAATGTTTGGCTTTTTCTCGTTATTTTCTTAGGATTAATTGCTGTAAGCACGGGTATGAAATTTCAAAGCCAAATGATTTTCAGAAAGCTTGTGTTATTTGCCTTTGGCCCAGCAATGAATGTGAATGCTGCCCTTAGTTCATATTTTTCACAGAGTTTGTAAACTTAGTTTATTTCACATTTTGTTGAGCAAGTCATAAGGGACTATTTCCAAATCCATGTGTTGGTTTATAACACATTAGGGTCCCTAGTTGGCACACACAATCTATTGCTGATTTTGGATAGCTGGTTTACTGTTCAACAGATATTTGTTTTGTGTAGTGTGTGCCAGGTGCTTACAATTGTATAATGTTTATGAAAAACATTGAGGATGACAAATGAAAGGATCAATTGAGAGAGGATAATCAGATTCATAAACCCATTATGACCTCATCCACATATCATCACTGTAATTGTGAACAGACCTTTAACTTCTTTTTTTTTTTTTTTTTTATTGGTCGTTCATAACATTACATAGTTCTTAATACATCATATTACACGGTTTGATTCAAGTGGATTATGAACTCCCGCTTTTACCCCGTATACAAATTGCTGTATCACATCAGTTACCCTTCCATTGATTGACATATTGCCTTTCTAGTGTCTGATGTATTCTGCTGTCTGTCCTATTGTCTACTATCCCCCCTCCCCTCCCCTCCCCTCCCCTTTTCTCTCTCTACCCCTTCTACTGTAAATCATGTCTTCCATTTGTATTCTCTTGACTTACCCCTCCTTACCTCTTATATGACATTTTGTATAACCCTGAGGATCGCCTTCCATTTCCATGCAATTTCCCTTCTCACTCCCTTTCCCTCCCATCTCTCATCCCTGTTTACTGTACATATTCTTCTCAAGCTCTTCGTCCCTACCCTGTCCTTGTTTACACCCCTTATATCAAAGGAGTCATTTGGTATTTGTTTTTTAAAGATTGACTAGCTTCACTTAGCATAATCTGCTCTAATGCCATCCATTTCCCTCCAAATTCTAAAATTGACAGACCCTTAGCCATGCTAACGAAGAGAAGAAGAGAGAGAACCCAAATTAGTAGCATACGGGATGAAAAAGGCAATATCACAACAGACACTTCAGAAATACAGAAGATAATCAGAAATTACTTTGAATCCTTATACTCCAATAAAATAGAAGATAGTGAAGGCATAGATAAATTCCTTGAGTCCTATGATCTGCCCAGATTGAGCCAGGAGGATATAGACAACCTAAACAGACCAATAACAATAGAGGAAATAGAAGAAACCATCAAAAGACTACCAACTAAGAAAAGCCCAGGACCGGATGGGTATACAGCAGAGTTTTACAAAACCTTTAAAGAGGAACTAACACCAATACTTTTCAAGCTATTTCAGGAAATAGAAAAAGAGGGAGAACTTCCAAATTCATTCTACGACGCCAACATCACCCTGATTCCGAAACCAGACAAAGACACATCAAAGAAGGAAAACTACAGACCAATATCTCTAATGAACCTTGACGCAAAAATCCTCAATAAAATTCTGGCGAATCGGATTCAAATACATATCAAAAAAATTATACATCATGATCAAGTAGGATTCATCCCTGGGATGCAAGGCTGGTTTAATATACGGAAATCAATAAATGTTATTCACCACATCAATAGACTTAAAAATAAGGACCTTTAACTTCTTTAAGTTCCAGCTGCCTCAGTTCTAAAACAGGCAAATCGAATATTTAGGTAGCTCTTGGTTAAAGTCCTTTTTGCGAAGCTGATGAATCCCATGAACCTTTAATTAGAACACACACACACACACACACACACACACAAATACACACAAAAATTATCAAGTGCTTCAAGAACTCCTGGGAATTCTAATAATTTCTTTTTTAAAATAACTTAGACTGAGGTTGCTAAGATTTCTTCTAATTTCACAATTCTGTAAGTCTAGTATCTTTCACAAATTGGATCGGATTTAATCCTTGCGTTAAAATCTCCTGTGTTAGTTTACCTCAGCATTTCTATGACCAAAATACCTGACAAATATAACTTAGAGGAGGAGAAGTTTATTTTGGCTCCTGGTTTTAGAGTGTTATTCCATTGTGTCTCATCTCATTTCTCTACACTCCAGTGTGAGACAGTACATTATGAGGGAAGGGCCCAGAATAGGAAAGAAAGTTGTTCCTCTTTTGCCAGATCAAAAGGTGGTGGGGATGCCAAGGAGTGCAGTGAAGGAGCCATTGGGAAGATGCATGCTTCCAGTGCAGGACCGCATTGACCCATCTCCTCCAGCTATGTCCCACCTGCCTCTGATTACCACCCAGTTAGTTCATCCAAACTAGGATGGCCTGATTAGGTTACATCTCTCATAATCTATAATCATTTTACCTCTGAACAGTCTGAACATTCTTCTATTATTAACATTCTTCTATATACTCTTCTATATAACATTCTTCTATTATTAACATTCTTCTATATATTCTTCTATATATCATTCTCCTACTATTACCTATTAAGGTAGAAGTATTAACATAGTTTGGAGTTGGGGAGCCTCATATCCAAACCATAACATCTCCAATGCCTTCCTATTCAAATTCAAAGTAAAAATCATTTCCAAGTATGGCTAACACAGCATGGGTGTGGCCTTCCCCTTTGACCTAAGAACCTAGTGCTTTTCTTCTTTGTTGCTTTGCTCCACACACACATTTAAAAAAAGAAAAAGAAAAACTGTATTGAGATAAATGTGACATATTGAAAAATACCTATATTCTAAGTATTCAATCTGACAAATATTGAGACATGTATACTTAAAAATCATCAGAAAATCCAGATAATAAACATCACTATTACTCATTAATGTTTCTGCATACTTTTAATCCCTCCTTTTGCCTTCTACCTGTCCTTATTCTAAGAAAGTCACTGATCTCTCATTACTTTCTCTTACTAGTTTCATTTTCTAAAGTTTTAAAAATTTTGAAAATTTGTTCATCTTCTAATATTTTTATATAAATAGAAGCACATAGCATGTACTCTTTGATTCAATATAATTATTTTAAGATTTATCCTAATGTTGCATTGCATGTATCAATAGTTCATTCTTTTTTATCACTGAGTACTATTGCAGAATATGGATATATGAAAATTTATTTGTACATATATTTGTTGATGATCATTTAGTTTCCAGTTTTTATATATTATAAATAAATCTGTTATAAACATTCATATAAAAGTCTTGGTACAGACATATTTTCATTTTTGGGGGTGGGATTGAATACATAGATGTGGAATGGCTAGGTATTATAGACTTTTTATGTATTTATGAAAAATACAATTTTGCCCCAAAGAAATACATTCATTACTTATAGCTTGAAGTACTTGATTGGACCTGAGAAGTTTTAAGTTTGTTTCCCTATGTTCATGGCACATTTTGTACCATATTAAAAGTTATTTTAAATTGTTCACTGGAAAGCATGAAGTAATGAATGTGACTTTTGTCTCCCCCCTTCAGCATTTTTTGAAGGATCATCTTGAGTCTTTATGATCTTAAGTTTGAGATCTTTGCCACCTGTTTACCCAAAGTCAAATACAAATTTTTTTAACAATTCTATAATTGTATAAGTTGAAACATAATTAAATATCTTTATAACAATGGTAAGTTAGTCAGATATATTTATAGATGCTTGGTTTTGTGCTTTAGAATGCCATCATTCAATTCAGTTAGTTTGACCAAGAAAAGTGTCATGTTTGTTTGATATATGGTATAGGTTAGTTTCTCTTTAATAGCAACTGGCATTGAAATGATAGTGTGGGGTTGGTGTTGTAACTCAGTGGAAGGGTGCTTGCTTAGCATGTGTGAGGCATTGGTTTGATTCTTAGCACCATGTATAAATAAATAAATAAAAATAAAGATCCATCGACAACAAAAAATATTAAAATGAAATGATAGTGTGCATAGAATTATAGGCTGGCAGCTACCTTTGGGCTAGAGATCTCATGCTATAATTTCTAATTATTTCTGATAAATCTTACTAGATTCTTGTGTGAACAAGGCAAAAGTTGAAGAAAGTGAACAAAAAGCAATGGAATTTTCAAAGAAGGTAAGGCTTATAAAATATTAGCCTAATTGTCAAATTAATCAGCATGTTGTCTACTTTGTTTCTTTATATGAAATCTGATAACTGTTGTTTCAGTTTTATAGTACTTTATATCTCAGGATTCAAATGAAACAACAGAATATTGATTTATTTCCTGATAGGGTAAGGACATTACTCTTCCCTTCTCATCACCTTGAAAACACTATCCATATTATACTAAAGTGATAAGAAAAATTCAGCTGCTGAAAGGACATATTTAGAAACATTCAACCAAAATAAAATGTCTCATTGCTTTCCTGTATCTCTTACTTAAAATAGGTATCATTTTGGAGAACTAGGAGATATTTTACTGGTTTTTAAAGCTACTGTCTTTAAGTCAGTGTTGTTTATAGCAATAGAAAGTTGTAGTGTTCTCTTTCTCTGTCTCTTCTTAGACTTAGCTTCTTTAATTTTGTAATTGCCACTTGTTAGAGGATGCTGCTACTTCATGTAGTCTTGGTGGAATCTCACAGTGCCCTTTCTTTCTGTGCTAATGCCTTATGTAAATGTCTTTGAATAATGCCAAAATTATGAACATCTTAATTTTATTTAGACCTAAGATTACCTTTTCATTGTTTCCTATAAGCATAGTTACCATTTAATTATTTTATACCAAGTTTCTTCCTTCCTTTCTGCTTTCTTTCCCTCCTTTTTGTTCTAGATCCTGTTAAAAGTTGGTGTAGTGTTTCTTCTTGTTGGGTGCAGGGAAGACCAAAGCACAAGTCTAAAAGCTCTCCAGTTTTCTGCCTTCTGACAGCAAGATAAAGTGTTTACATATTGCTGTCTCTCCAAAGTTATGACTTACCTTGGAGATTAAATAATCACTTTTGCTATCACTCTAGAAATTATAGAGTTACTTCAGGGCATCTGAAGAAATGACTTAGCTCTCTCAGTTACTAGAATAGATTTTAAGAGCTTGAGCATAAAATGTTTGTGTGAAGCTGTCATTTTTATTGGTGAATGAAAATGTGTGCTTTTTGATTAATAGACCTTTATATTTTTGATGTTCTTGTTTTAAGTAGCACACTTTAAATTCCTTTTGAAAATCTTAGAATCTCCTTAGTTTTTGGCTGGTATTGTGATTAGACATCATGAGAAAAGTAAATTTTGAATATCTTTCTAGTGAAGCTTTCTATATGCACATAATATGGGGAAGGGGGTCCTGAAATTATGGAAATTTTAGTGTTCGATGCTTTAGTCTCATTGCCAACATTTAGAATAGGAAGGTGTGGAGATAACCCATTGGTTATCTACATGCATTCTTTTGTTCTGGTTCATCTTGAGAGACAATATAAAGCAGGTTTTTAAAAAAGTGTTTGAATGAGAGGCACTAATTGTAAGATCTGATTAACAGCTTTTCCACTAATTAGCTGTGACTTGAAACCATTTACTCTCTTTGGATCTTAGTCTCTTCATCATTAAAAGGAAAGGATAAGATTAGTTGACTTGTAAGAAGACCTCTTTCAGCTCACATATTTCAGTCTTCTGCGATTCCTTTAAAAATAAAAGTAGAGACATTGTGTGCCTCTTTTCAGATGTATTTATAAACAATTCAGAGGAAGAAGATGTGTACAGTGTGTTTGTGTAGATACATGTTTGGACCAGCTTCTATGGAGCACATAGGAGATGAGAGTATAGCTTCAGAGAAATCTTAACATGTATGATAGTGATGGCAAGCAATCTTACATTCAAGAATCTCCATCTTCTTGGTGAACTGGGAAACAAGTCATTGAAGGATCCTTCACCCTAGGTACCTGGAGTGCTTTTGAAATGTAAAGATAATAGAGATTTTGAGCAGCTTCTATGGAGCATTTTTCAGGCATTCAACTAGAGGTGATAAAAGTATTACCAAATAATATTTCAGGTTTGATGTAAATATTATTATTATCCAGTCTGTCCAGCATTCTTTCTTTAGACTTAAGATCACAATGGCATTCTAGAATATCCAAAGATCAAATCTGCTATGAGGGTGAATATTTATTACAGTGAACATACTTTTGTATTGTTCCACAAACTATAAAGACAGCTTTGGGCAGTAAAAGATATTATTTATAGAAACAGAAATAACATTGTTGGAATAATGTGTAGATCTATATAATGACTTCAGGTGACATTGGCAATAAAAGGCAAATAAAATATTCTGTAGCCGAATGAAGGCAGTATGCACAATAAACTGTAGGCTGTTGTGGGCCGGCTTAAGAGTTCTGACTGAGGCACAGACTGGGGCAGGATGCAGCAAATTAATATTCACTATGTAGACAGTTTCTTTGGCTTAGTCTATGTATCTTAACCTCTCATGTTTCCCTCTTGTAACATCTCATAGAAGTATTTTGGTTAACCATTTGGCCGAGAATGGTATATAACATATCATTCTACTATAAGATTTTGTATAGTACCACTTTTTGGATACTAGAAAATTAAGATTTGATAGAAACATTCCAGTTTGTATTCATGTACATTCATTTGTGGATTCTAAAAGTGCAATACCTTTTCAAGATTAAATACATTTAAGGAATTGAAATTCTTTGCTGGCATACTTTTAGATTCCATTTTCAAATTCACTAAACTTAATACTATGGGATGAAACAGTAATTATAAAATCAACATTTTAATAACAAAGCAAGAAATGTGTCTATTATACAGGAAGAAAGAATTCTCAGTTCAACCTTTTCTTTTGTATTTGTTTTTCAAAAGTGAAAATGGGTTTCCTTACCCCTCATATTTCTTCTTTACTCTCCAAAGTTAGAGCCTCATCCTAACATGGATACTTAATTATCATGAAAATAAACAAGAGCTTTGATTTTCTAAGTGACCTGGAAATTCATATAGGAAAGAACACTCTAGTTATTTACTATATAATGTTTAAAGCTTTCTGAAAAGTATATTATTAACTCTACATTTATGGTGGTGATCATTGCAGTTTGATGAAGAATTCACAGCTCGACAGGAAGCTCAAGCTGAACTTCAAAAACGAGAAGAAAAAATCAAAGAACTTGAAACAGAAATCCAGCTACTTCGAATCCAGGTAATGAACAAGATATAGACTTTGTGTCATGTCACAGTGAGTTTGATGGTAGAAAATTATCTTGTAAGAAAGAAGGAAAAATTGTAACTGGAAGTGGACTTTTTTTTTGGCAGTTTCACATTTTAGTTGAAATAAACATACAGATTTGATTTTTGTGAACAATAAATCATTTTAGTATTTGGAAAAAATAAGGTATGAGATGCTCAAAGTGCCCTGCATATTTTAAACAAAATGTTATATGAGCAAAACTGTTTTTGAGATAAAATTTTCATGATTGAAAAATTGCATGGTATTTTCTTTCAAAAAGAATATGAAAATGCTCATTAATTTTAATTATCCCAAAAGATTCTTACGGTCTCTTTAATTCCAGATTGTCATCATTTCAACCTGTACACTCAGAAAAATGAGAAATTATATCCCATCTGATTCAAATGTAAAAAAAAAAAAAAAAAAACCTGTACACTTTACATTTCCACCTACATTCCCTAGGATGAAAACTTCCCATATGCACTTAAAGTCTTAATTAGGGTCTCTAAAGTTTTAGAATTGATTAAGTACTCTCTTTAACATGCTTTATGTCTCAAATGAATATTAAGAAATTGAAGAACATGCCTTTAGTTAGTGAATGTTTGGTCAGTGTTGGTTGATTAACTGGACAAGGTCTGGTTTTATCCTTCTACTAAAAATATTTAAGTGAGTAGTAACCTGCAAAGTACCCAATGTGATAATCTTTTTCTATCCATAGTCTACATCACATATCCCTAATATTTGATCATTTCTTTTCACTGAATCATCTCTCTTCCCTCTGTACCATCTGACTTCCCTTTTGAAATGTCTGAGGACTTTTTCTCTTTATTTTTTCATTCTCCAAATGAAAGTGTTCTGTCTTCTGTAATTTTTCTCTGTATATTCTTGTTCAAAATTCCATTCAACATCATATATTCAAATATCACCTTTTATTAGGTGTCAGATCTTTTTTTGTTCTTATCTTGCTTTAGGATTATGTTTTGATGCTGTTTTTTCTTTTTTAATTGGTGCATTATAGTTATATAGAATCATGAAATTCATTGATACACATTTGTGGACATAATATAATGGTATAATTTGATCAGTTTTATTCCTAGTACCTCCCCTTTCCCTCTCCCCCTCCCTCCTCCTGGTCTCCTTTTGTCTGTTCTCATTATCTCCCTTCATGAAATCCCTATCCTAACTTTATTTTCCTTCTTCCTCTATTACTTCTATATATGATAGAAAATATACAACTCTTGACTTTCTGAGTTTGGCTTATTTTGTTATACATAATGCCCACAAGATCTATTCATTTTTTTGAAAATAACATAATTTCATTTTTTATGACTTAATACAACTTGATTATGCATAGATACCACATTTTCTTTATCTATTTCTCCATTGATAGATATCTAGAATAGTTCCGTGATTTGGCTGTGGTGAATTGTGCTGCTATAAACACTTACATGCATATAGCACTATAGTATGCTGACTTTAATTCTTTTTTTAAAAACATTTATTTTTTTTAGAAGTATTTGGACACAATACCTTTATTTTTTTTATTTTTATGTGGTGCTGAGGATCCATCCCAGGGCCTCACCCATGCTAGACGAGTGTTCTGCTGAGCCACAATCCCAGCCCCCTGACTTTAATTCTTTAGGATAAAAACAAAAGGGTGTTATAGCTGGGTCCTTTGGTGATTCTATTTCTAGTCTTTTGAGGAACCTCCTTACTGATTTCTTTAGTAGTTTTATTAGTTTACAATCTTACCAACAGTGTGAAAGTATTCCTTTTGCCCCATATCCTCTCTAGCATTTATTATTTTATGTATTCTTGATGGCCTCCATTCTAAATGGAGGGAGATAAAATGTCATTGTAGTTTTGATTTGCATTTTCCCCTAACAATGTTGAACCTTTTTAAAAATATATTGTTGGCCATTGTGTTTCCTCTTTTTGAGAAGTATCCATTTAATTCAGTTTCCTACTTATTGATTTTTTTCGGTTTTAAACTTTTTGAGTCAGGATATGAACCTTTTGTTGGAAGAGTAGCCAGCAAAGATTTTTCTCCCATTATGCCCTCTCACCATAACCTTAGTTGTCTCCTGTATTTCACAGAAGCTTTTTAATTTGATGCCATCCCATTTATTAATTCATTATATTTTTTCATGACCTTTATGAGTCTTTTTGAGAAAGGTATTTGTGCTTATATGTTGGAGTATTGACCCTATATATTCTTCGGTCAGGAAAACAGCTGTTTTGGATCAAGTATATCTTAGTTGTAATTCATACAACTCTAATCACAAGTGATTTTTCTTTGCCCATGTTTTATAAATTCTCTAGCCTCAGTATTTTCTTCTTGGAGAGGTTCATTCCCAGCAGTGTAAATCTAAGTCAGCATAACAGACCAAAGAACTGGAGTGAGAGAATACAGAACTTTTTGGGATATTTCCATCTACCAGGCAGTTCATTACAATCAGGTTACTAAGACCAAAATGTTCCCAATTTCATTTAAATCTACATAGGAAATAGTTATGTAACAAAGACTTGGTTTTTCCAATGTGAATGTTAGCACTGGTACTGAAGTTCAAATACAAGGGTTCTCTGTTGGAGTTAAACATCTCCTTTAGCTTCAGCTTTGGACCCTGTCATGTGGTATATTTCACTAGATCCTTCTTTCCTCTGCTGTTTCAAGAGGCAAAGCAAAGCTCTTGGAGCAATCATGAGCTAACTTCAGGCATAGGAGCCACTTTCTTCCAGACCAGTCAAGCAAGTCACTTGAGTTCTTTTTAAAATTTCCAGCTCTTGATTAGCAGTCTTTATAGGAAGGTCCTGCTGCATATAGAAATCAGACCTAGTATCCATGATTTCCTCTTTTCCTCAAACTAGCCTGGTACCCATTTTATTTGTTTAAATTTTACCACCATTTTTGAAGATAGTGAAGTGGGAGTTTTCTTTAACTTTGCCCTGTTCCACCTGTAGCAAAGTAACCTACTCACCATTTTTTGTCATTTTTTTTTCTCTTCCTTTTTGCACCAAATCCCAGAACCGGTCAGATCCACTCTCAATATATCTTGCCTGGACTATTATAATTGTTTTCTAATTTTTCTCCCTTGTCTATATTTTATTCCACTTCAAATTTATCCTTTATGTTAGTGGTAAATTAATCTTCCTGAAACACTGCCATGATTATTATCATTCCAGCTTTAGTATGTTCAGTGGTTGCCTGTTATCATCAGGATTAAGTAAAATCTCCTTACCAGGAATTTTAAGCCCTTCTGGCATGGGCTCCCTTGTTCCCCTTTGTACTCTAGGCTCTGATTGCTCCCTTAAATATAGTCTCTTTTGTAGCTAAGTTAATATTCCTTCCTTCATATTTGCAACTTCTTGTCTCCATACTTTTCTTCCTGCTATAATTTCTCAGATTTAGTTAGAGAGATGTTGATTTTTTAATCAGGAAAACATTTCATAGTCCACTAAATTGAGTACACATGAAATTGTCTCTTGGTAATTTACAATATTCATTAATATTAAACGGATATAAGAAGTCCTACACTGGAGAAACTGTATACCTCTTTTTTTTTTATTGTTGGTCGTTAAAAACATTACATAGTTCTTAATACATCGTATTTCACAGTTTGATTCAAGTGGGTTATGAACTCCCAATTTTACCCTGTATACAGATTGCTGTATCACATCAGTTACCCTTCCATTTATTGACATAATGCCTTTCTAGTGTCTGATGTATTCTGCTGTCTGTCCTATTCTCTACTATCCCCCCTCCCCTCCCCTCCCCTCCCCTTTTCTCTCTCTACCCCTTCTACTGTAAATCATTTCTTCCATTTGTATTATCTTGTCTTACCCCTCCTTTCCTCTTATATGTCATTTTGTATAACCCTGAGGATCGCCTTCCATTTCCATGCAATTTCCCTTCTCACTTCCTTTCCCTCCCACCTATCAACCCTGTTAATGTAAATCTTCTTCTCAAGCTCTTCGTCCCTACCCTGTCCTTGTTTCCTCCCCTTATATCAAAGGAGTCATTTGGTATTTGTTTTTTAAAGATTGACTAGCTTCACTTAACATAATCTGCTCTAATGCCATCCATTTCCCTCCAAATTCTATGATTTTGTCATTTTTTAGTGCAGAGTAATACTCCATTGTGTATAAATGCCACATTTTTTTATCCATTCATCTATTGAAGGGCATCTAGGCTGATTCCACAATCTTGCTATCGTGAATTGTGCTGCTATGAACATCGATGTAGCAGTGTCCCTGTAGCATGCTCTTATTAGGTCTTTAGCGAATAGACGGAGAAGGGGGATAGCTGGGTCAAATGGTGGTTCCATTCCCAGCTTTCCAAGAAATCTCCATACTGCTTTCCAAATTGGCTGCACCAGTTTGCAGTCCCACCAGCAATGAACAAGAGTGCCCTTTTCCCCGCATCCTCTCCAGCACTTATTGTTGTTTGACTTCCTAATGGCTGCCAATCTTACTGGAGTGAGATGGTATCTTAGGGTAGTTTTGATTTGCATTTCTCTGACTGCTAGCGATGGTGAGCATTTTTTCATGTACTTGTTGATTGATTGTATGTCCTCCTCTGAGAAGCGTCTGTTCAGGTCCTTTGCCCATTTATTGATTGGGTTATTTGTTATCTTATTGTCTAATTTTTTGAGTTCTTTATATATTCTGGTTATTAGGGCTCTATCTGAAGTGTGTGGAGTAAAGATTTGTTCCCAGGATGTAGGCTCCCTGTTTATCTCTCTTATTGTTTGTTTTGCTGAGAAAAAACTTTAGTTTGAGTAAGTCCCATTTGTTGATTCTAGTTGTTAACTCTTGCGCTATGGGTGTCCTATTGAGGAATTTGGAGCCTGATCTCACAGTATGTAGATCATAACCAACTTTTTCTTCTATCAGATGCCCTGTCTCTGATTTAATATCAAGCTCCTTGATCCATTTTGAGTTAACTTTTGTGCATGGCGAGAGATAGGGATTCAGATTCATTTTGATGCAAATGGATTTCCAGTTTTCCCAGCACCATTTGTTAAAGATGCTATCCTTCCTCCATTGCATGCTTTTAGCCCCTTTATCAAATATAAGATAGTTGTAGTTTTGTGGATTGGTTACTGTGTCCTCTATTCTGTACCATTGGTCCACCCGCCAGTTTTGGTACCAGTACCATGCAGTTTTTGTTACTATTGCTCTGTAGTATAGTTTGAAGTCTGGTATCGCTATACCGCCTGATTCACACTTCCTGCTTAGTATTGTTTTTGCTATTCTGGGTCTTTTATTATTCCATATGAATTTCATGATTCTTTTATCTATTTCTACAAGAAATGCTGTTGGGATTTTGAATGGCATTGCATTGAACTTATAGAGAACTTTTGGTAATATTGCCATTTTGATGATGTTAGTTCTGCCTATCCATGAGCAGGGTATGTTTTTCCATCTTCTAAGGTCTTCTTCTATATCTTTCTTTAGGGTTCTGTAATTTTCATTGTATAAATCTTTCACCTCTTTTGTTAGGTTCATTCCCAAGTATTTTATTTTTTGGGGGGATATTGTGAATGGAGTAGTTGTCCTCATTTCCGTTTCAGAGGGTTTGTCACTGATATACAGGAATGCCTTTGATTTATGCGTGTTGATCTTATATCCTGCCACTTTGCTGAATTCATTTATTAGCTCTAATAGCTTCTTTGTAGACCGTTTTGGGTCTGCTAGGTATAGAATCATATCATCTTCAAATAGTGATAATTTAAGTTCTTCTTTTCCTATTTTTATGCCTTTAATTTCTTTCGTCTGCCTAATTGCTCTGGCCAGTGTTTCGAGGACTATGTTGAACAGAAGTGGTGAGAGAGGGCATCCCTGTCTTGTACCAGATCTTAGAGGGAATGCCTTCAATTTTTCTCCATTCAGAATGATGCTGGCCTGTGGCTTATCATAGATTGCTTTTACAATGTTGAGGTATGATTCAGTTATCCCTAATTTTTCTAGAGTTTTGAACATAAAGGGATGCTGTACTTTGTCAAATGCTTTTTCTGCATCTATCGAGATGATCATATGGTTCTTATTTTTAAGTCTATTGATGTGGTGAATAACATTTATTGATTTCCGTATATTGAACCATCCTTGCATCCCATGGATGAATCCTACTTGATCATGGTGTATAATTTTTTTGATATGTATTTGAATCCGATTCGCCAGAATTTTATTGAGGATTTTTTCGTCAAGGTTCATTAGAGATATTGGTCTGTAGTTTTCTTTCTTTGAAGTGTCTTTTTCTGGTTTCAGAATCAGGGTGATGTTGGCCTCGTAGAATGAATTTGGAAGTTCTCCCTCTTTTTCTATTTCCTGAAATAGCTTGAAAAGTATTGGTGTTATTTCCTCTTTAAAGGTTTTTTAAAACTCTGCTGTATACCCATGCGGTCCTGGGCTTTTCTTAGTTGGTAATCTTTTGATGGTTTCTTCTATTTCCTCTATTGTTATTGGTCTGTTTAGGTTGTCTATATCATCCTGACTCAATCTGGGCAGATCATAAGACTTAAGGAATTTATCTATGCCTTCACTATCTTCTATTTTATTGGAGTATAAGGATTCAAAATAATTTCTGATTATCTTCTGTATTTCTGAAGTGTCTGTTGTGATATTGCCTTTTTCATGTCATATGCTAGTAATTTGGGTTCTCTCTCTCCTTCTCTTCGTTAGCATGGCTAAGGGTCTGTCAATTTTATTTATTTTTCCAAAGAACCAACTTTTAGTTTTGTCAATTTTTTCAATTGTTTCTTTTGTTTCAATTTCATTAATTTCAGCTCTGATTTTAATTATTTCTTGCCTTCTACTTCTTTTGCTGTTGTTTTGCTCTTCTTTTTCTAGGAATTTGAGATGAAGTATGAGATCATTTATTTGTTGGTTTTTTCTTTTTTTGAGGAATGAACTCCAAGCAATGAATTTTCCTCTGAGAACTGCTTTCAATGTGTCCCATAGATTCCGATATGTTGTGTCTGTGTTTTCATTTAACTCTAGGAAGTTTTTTTTTTTTTTTTTTTTTTTTTTTTTTTTTTTTTTTTTTTTTTTAAAGAGAGAGTGAGAGAGGAGAGAGAGAGAGAGAGAATTTTTATTATTTATTTTTTAGTTCTCGGCGGACACAACATCTTTGTTGGTATGTGGTGCTGAGGATCGAACCCGGGCCGCACGCATGCCAGGCGAGCGCGCTACCGCTTGAGCCACATCCCCAGCCCAACTCTAGGAAGTTTTTAATTTCCTCCTTGATGTCTTCTAAAACCCATTGATCATTCAGCAACCTATTGTGCATTCTCCAAGTGATGCTTGATTTTTCCTTCCTTCTTTTATCATTGATTTTCAGTTTCATTCCATTATTATCAGATAAGATGCATGGTATTATCTCTACCCCTTTATACTGTTTAAGAGTTGCCCTGTGACATAATATATGGTCTATTTTTGAGAAGGTTCCATGTGGTGCTGAGAAAAAAGTGTAACTACTTGATGTTGGGTGGTATAGTCTATATATGTCAATTAAGTCTAGGTTGTTAATTGTGTTATTGAGTTCTATAGTTTCTTTATTTAACTTTGTTTGGTAGATCTGTCCAGTGGTGAGAGAGGTGTGTTGAAGTCTCCCATGATTATTGTATGGTGGTCTATTAGACTCTTGAACTTGAGAAGAGTTTGCTTGATGAACACAGCTGCACCATTATTTGGGGCATATATATTTATGATTGTTATGTCTTGTTGGAGTATGGTTGCCTTGAGCAGTATGAAGTGTCCTTCTTTATCCCTTTTGATTAACTTTGGCTTGAAATCTATTTTATTAGATATGAGTATGGACACTCCTGCTTGTTTCCGCAGTCCATATGAGTGGTATGATTTTTCCCAACCTTTCACCTTCAGTCTATGAATATCTTTTCCTATCAGATGTGTCTCCTGTAGGCAGCATATTGTTGGGTCTTGTTTTGTGATCCATTCTACTAGCCTGTGTCTCTTAATTGGTGAGTTTAAGCCATTAACATTTAGGGTTATTATTGAGATATGGCTTGTTCTTCTAGCCATATTTGTTTATTGATGTTACTAAACCTGCTTTGTTATCCTCTTTGACTACTTTCCCCCCTTTACTGTCCTACCTCCCATTGTTGGTTTTCAATGTTATTTTCCATTTCCTCTTCCTGTAATGTTTTGCCAAGGATTTTTTGAAGAGATGGTTTTCTAGCTGCAAATTCTTTTAACTTTTGTTTATCGTGGAAGGTTTTAATTTCATCTTCTATCCTGAAGCTTAATTTCGCCGGATACACGATTCTTGGTTGGAACCCATTTTCTTTCAGTGTTTGAAATATGTTATTCCAGGATCTTCTAGCTTTCAGAGTCTGTGTTGAGAGATCAGCTGTTATCCTGATTGGTTTACCCCTAAATGTAATCTGCTTTCTTTCTCTTGCAGCTTTTAAAATTCTCTCTTTATTCTGTATGTTGGACATCTTCATTATAATGTGTCTAGGTGTGGATCTCTTATGATTTTGCACATTTGGCGTCCTGTAGGCTTCTAGGATTTGGGATTCTGTCTCATTCTTCAAGTCTGGGAAGTTTTCTCGTATTATTTCACTGAATAGACTGTTTATTCCTTTGGAATGGAGCTCTGTGCCTTCCTGTATCCCAATGACTCTTAAATTTGGTCTTTTGATGTTGTCCCATAATTCTTGGATATTCTGCTCATGATTTCTTACTTGCTGAGCTGTCTATGTTCTTTTCAAGTTGAAATACTCTGTCTTCATTGTCTGATATTCCATCTTCTAAGTGATCCACTCTGCTGGTAGTATTCTCAATTGAGTTTTTAAGTTGGTTTATTGTTTCCTGCATTTCTAGGATTTCTATTTGTTTGTTTTTTATTACCTCTATCTCCCTGTGAAATTGATCTTTTACTTCCTGGATTTGTTTGTCAATGTGATCTTTCATTGTCTGATTTTGCTGTCTCATGTCTTCCTTGAGACTCCAGATCATCTGAAGCATGTATATCCTGACCTCTCTATCTGACATTCCATCTGTTGCACCTATTACCTCTTCTAAAGTTGAGTTGACCTGCATTGCCTGTGGTCCTTTCTTTCCTTGTTTTTTCATACTGCTGGCGTTTCTTTCTGCTTGGTGAAACTGTTGTGTTTTTGAAATTTTCCCTCTATTTATTTATATTGCTCTTGTATAGTTGAAAAATCACCCTTGCAGGTCAGGTAGTGGCTGTGATCCTCCTCCAATTGGTGTGATCCGTGTACCATGCTGGCAGGCCCTAGGTCTGCTCTGCTGGTCGGTCAAAGGTCCGCCTACCCAGCAGGTGCGAGGGGCACCTCTGTCACTCCGTAGGTTGCTGGGCCTAACCTCCCAATGGGTGGCAGGTTCGCCTAGCTCGCAGGCACTGGGGAGGGGCCGGTTCCGCCCCTCAGCAGGTCGCTCGGCCCGATCTGCTGGTGGTCACAGTCCCTCCTACCTTGCAGACACTGGGGGAGGGGACGGGCCTGCCTCTCAGCGGGCCGCCAGCCCTGTCCTACGTGTGGGTCCTGCCCGCGTTCCCTGCAGGCGCCTGTAGCTGTTCTGTGACTCCGCTGGTTGCTGGACCTGACCCGCCCGTGGGTTGCAGGTTCCTGTATACCTCTTTTATATAATTTTCCTTGACAGGTTTGACTACAGAACTCTTAATGTCAGAACACATATTAACATCTCTTGGAAATATCACTTGCATAGAATTTACTTGAGAAATGCTGGTTTATGTAATACTCTTTCAGAAATCCCATACCTTGTTCATATGTGCATGTGAAACATATACTATAAAGGAGAAACTAAGTAAGGTGTCCTTTGGAAACCTTCAATACCTCTATCAGGGAATTTCTCTGAAATTCCATATTACTTTCTAAGTCTACTATTGTTTTATTTATTTATATGCCTTCTCTATTTATTCCATATGAGTGTAAGCACCTTAAGGACTTAAGCTCACCTAGCACAGGGCCTTATTACTTAGTAAATATTTATTTACTGTTAAGTATAAAATTGTAGTTGCACTGCACTTTCTAGTGTTCCCCAAATGGTTTAAAATATAAAATTATTAATTTAGTGTGTTTAGGTCACAGTACTATATTGTAGCCTAATTTAATTGATCAATTCCTAATTGCTCATTAGAGGTAAGAAAATACTGATAATTTTTGAATTTAAAGGAATTTACATTTTTTAATTGAAATTGGGGGCATTTTACCACGGAGCTACATCCCAACCCTTCTATTTATTTATTTTTTATTTTGAGACAGGGCTCACTATGTTGCATAGGGCCTTGCAAGTTTGCTGAGGCTGGGTTTGAACTTGTGATGCTCCTGCCTCAGCCTTCCTAGCTGCTTGGATTATAGGTGTTTGCCAGTGAACCTTTAATGTAAAAATTGGAGATTCTTAATTAAAAATGTAAGATGTATATTTAACTTAAATAAATTCTTGATTTTTTTTTATGGTGGTTCAGGGGATCAAACCCAGGGTCTTAAACATGATTGGCGATTGAGCCATAATGAGCTATACCTCCTGCCTAAAATTCTATTTAAAATAATAACATTGTGGTTATACAAGTTTTATAATAAACATATGAGGCAAAAATTTGATATTTATATGTACGTCTTATTTGCTGTTTCTTCATGTTTAATTTTGCCATCCAATAAAAAATGGGCAACACATTTTGCATTTCAAAATATTTAAAAGTCTATTTATGCACAAACACTGTAGGAAAAATTACTATGAGCCTGAATTTTTAATTTCCCCACAATTTCTTTGATCTCAGTCAAGACTGTGATTGTCACTTTTTTATGATTTTGCTAATTAAAAGTTAAATTAAAAGTGTTTTGCATATTCAAATCATGTGTGATTTTTCCTGACTTCAGGAGAGGATTTGATTCCCTGGGAAGATTCATTGCTAAGTATAGGAACACTTTAGTAATATATATTCATAAAAATTCATAAACATTCATATATATGAATAAAATACTTGATCATTGTGCATTGAATATTATGGAAAATGTTTCCATGATCATATTGACCTATGGCTGTTAATTTTTAATTTTTTTATGAATAGGAAAATCATTTAAATTGATTCTTCCAAAAATATGTTTTAAAGTATGTTGTAAAGATATTTCTAAGTTTAATTAGTACAATTAATAGTCTAAGTAGAAAATGTATATTAATAAAGGTAAGAGGATTTTCTTCACAGATGAAAATAATACTATACCAAGAAATTTCATTAGTTTTAAACCTGTTGTTTGGTTAATCTAATGTCCTTTCTTTATTAAAGCAACGTATGTTCATTGATAGTTTTCTGTAAGAATATTTATAATGAACAGCTCCACTTTTATTTTCATTTTAGAAAGTGAATCATAGTTATCAGTAATAGGTTAAAGAAATAGTCACAAATTCATCATCAAACAAGAAGACAGTATGGAATGCAGTATTCTCTTTCATCCATTATCTATTGTCATTAGCGAATACATTTGAGGTTACTTTCCCATAGTAGAAAAAAGTTATTCTTCTTTCCTAATCCAGTCTGTGAATCAATTCTCCTCATGCAGATGACACCCATTCATGAAAATATAGTCTGTTATTAGTGGAAAGAAGACTACATTTTCTGTTAGAGGCATCACATTCAAATCCTAATCATGTTTCCAACTATGTAGCTTTTGTTCAATCATTTAACTTTTTGCAGTTAGGGTTTCCTCGTCTGTAAGCAGTGAAATAAAAATGCCCTATCTATACTGCAAGGTCATAATAAAAATAAAAAAGTAATAATAGCTGTAAACTGTTGGTAAGCATATATTAGTATGCAAATTAATGCTCTTTAGTATTAATTATTGGTATTAGAAGACAGCTAAGTTCCTGGTGCTGAGAAAGAGACTGTTGTGTAAAGCTAATTGGCCCCCAAGGGATTTGAATCTGTGACCTTGTATTAATTAGCCCCTAGTCAAACCAACTAGTCTACATGCCCAAACTATATACAGTACTTCTTCTTTGGGTATATTTATGATGAAATATAGTTTTTCATTATTTTTGTAGAGCATTTCAAAAAATCTTGAATGATGCCAAATTTTCTATCCTTGATGTATTAGCAGTACTAGTTTCTGTCCAGACTTTGTAATGCTTACCAAAATGTACACAAGTCTTTTATATGTACTATGAAAGTATAAAATATTAAGGCTTCAAAAAGGCATATGTAGGGGAAGTTTTGTTGTTCAGTGGTAGAGAGCTCGCCTCGCACATGCGAGACCTTGGATTCGATCCTCAGCACCACGTAAAAATAAATAAGTGAAATAAAGGTATTGTGTCCAACTCCAACTAAAAAATAAATATTTAAAAAAAGGCATATGTAGTCTTTTTTTTTTCTTTCTTTTGTACCAGGAATTGAACCTGCGGGTGCTTAAATATTGAGTCACATCCATCCACAGCCCTTTTTAAAACATTTTATTTAGAGATAGTGCCTCTCTGTGTTGCTTAGGGCCTTACTAAGTTGCTCAGGTTCGCTTTGAACTTGATATCCTCTTGTCTTAGCCTACCAAGCTACTGGGATTACAGGCATGTGCCACTATGCCCAGAAAGCACATATAATCTTAAACCACAAATGTCTACTGTTTGTATACTTTCTGCTGTATTTTATTCTAAGGTTAAACTCATACCATTTATTTTTCAGGGCCATGGATCCTTGAATTCATCAGGAACTCCAGGTCCTCCTCCACCACCTCCCTTGCCAGGTGTTGGCCCACCACCACCTCCACCACCTCCACCTCTACCTGGAGCTCCTCCTCCTCCACCTCCATTATCTGGATTTGGGGGTAGTCCACCACCACCACCACCACCTTTATTTGGAGGACCTCCTGCACCACCACCCCTTGGAGGAATGTCTTCTCCCCCAGGAGTGCCACTTGATCTACCTTATGGTATGAAGCAGAAGAAAATATATAAACCCGAAGTGTCCATGAAGAGAATCAATTGGTCAAAGGTAATTGTTTTAGTCAACTTTTCGTCACCATTACCTAAAGATCTGATAAGAATGAGGAGGAGAAGTTTGATGCTCATGGTTTCAGAGGTCTTAGTCCATTGATGGATGATTCCTTTCCTCTGGGCCCAAAGTAACATTATGGCAAAAGAGTGTGGAGTAGGATAGCAGTAAGGACATGGCAGATATTAAGCAGAGAAAGAACTCTGCTCACTAGGGACAAAGTATAAATAGCAAAGGAAGACCCATGTGTTGCACTTCATCCCACCACACCCTAACTATCTCTAGTTACTACCCAGTTAATCCTTGTCAGTTCATGAATCTACTGATATAGTTACAACTCGCATATCTAATTCTTTCTCCTCCAAACAATTTTGCATCACCTCACATGTAAGCTTTTGGGGGCACATCTCATACCTAAAACATAACACTTATACTGTAACTATATAGGTTTTTGTCTTTGTCTAGCCATGATTGATCATTAATGTGCTGAATTCATTAGTACATGTAAGTGTTGCATAAAGTTTGAGATGACTAATGACTTGTGCTGCTTTCCTTTGGGAATTCACCATCTTATGTCCATCTTTCAGATTACTACCTAGATGAGTAGAACCCCCCACACATAGTTTGAAATTATAAGGAAGGTAAAAGGAAAATTAAAAGTAGTATAGAGAATGCTATATGGAATATATCATCAAATGAAAAATAATTAAGATTTTTACCTCTGTTAACTTGAAGTAACATTTCTTAAATAAAATCTCTTCTGTTATTGAGCCTTGTTTTTTTTAGTTATTTTTACTCAGAAAGTAATTATTTTTTGGTTTTTAACTTTCAGATAATGTGCAGTAGCTGACAATATTCAGTGGTGTCATAACTTAAGTATTTTTGATATTGTATATGAAAATATTTTCTTCTGAATGTTATTTTGCTTTGTTATTATTATCAAGTAATATGTTTTTTTAAAAAATTATTATACAGATTGTCATAGTTCTCATTCATTGGAAATTAATCTTCTAATGAGAATACATTTACCCAGAAACATGTAAAGCTATATCTGAACGTGTCTGTGTATTAAGTTGTTTTGATTCAATTGATGATTCAGTTGTTTTTAAAGATTAAGCTCAAAAGAGTATATTAATTATAAATGGTTTTAGTGTATAGTTATTTGTAATTAGTCACAGTCCACCAAAATATATCATTCAGAATTTGTTAGTTCAGTTTTCTGTGTATGTAAAATTAATGATAGGTTTTCTAATTTAGTGTACACTGGAATGATACTTAATGTATCACCAAAGCATCAAAATGTACTGAAAATGCATAATTCTAATTTTGGATTTGTTGTAGTAAGATCACAATTCTATGGAACTATACAGCCTGGATTGAAAACCCAGCTGTGCCATTTACTAGCTTCAGCAGCTACTTAAACATTTTGGAGCTCAGTTTCCTTCTCTTTAACATGGAGATAATAATAGGTCCTACCTTGAAGGACTATTGTGAGGATTAGATTAGTTAATATATGCAAATCACTTAAGACAGTAACTGACACATAGTAGGAGGTATGTATAAGCTGTTATTATGGAAGTTGCCTTCAACTTAATCAAAGAACATGGAAAATTCAGTGGTTCTGTCTTACATTTCCTGTTTTCAAATAGTTAGTGCATATAGAATACATGTGAATTGAAGAAGGATTTACTAAATTATTCTTAAGACTCTTTTCAGTAGAAGAATTTTTAAAATGTAATTTTCTATATGGCCTATTGTTGTTGTGTACCTTTTCTGCATGCCAACAGAATTTTCAGAGTTTTGCAATGAATTTACTCTATGTGTGTTGTTTTGATAGATCCTAAAATTGCTTTAGTGGTAGATGAATAAAAGAATTGCCATTCAACTCTGCTGAAAGTGAAGTCTTTGAAAAATTTAATATGAAATAATAACTTAGAAACTTATCTTTGCTATTTTTGTCTCAGATCGAGCCTAAAGAATTATCTGAGAACTGTTTCTGGTTAAAAGTAAAAGAAGAAAAGTTTGAAAATCCAGATCTCTTTGCAAAATTGGCACTGAATTTTGCTACCCATATAAAAGGTACATCTTTTAAAATATATAAATTTCTGATTCTGATATATTGCAATTTAGCACCATGCCAAACATTTTTAGAAATGTGTATATGTGAAATTTTTCCATACTGGATAGTGTCAAACAAATACATTAACAAATTAGCTGTATATTATCCAGTAACGAAAAAAAAAAAAAAAAGAAAAAAACCTCTTTTTCCTTTGAATTTTATTTTGTATAAATGTTATTGTTCATCTGAAAATATAGGTTTTATCTTTTTGTGTTTAGTATGTGCACTATCCCACATATTAAATTACAAGATTGTTAGTTTTCCTGAGGAACAGAGGAGACAAATTTGTTGATTCACCATGTAAGGGAAAATAGTTTAACAGAATACTAATGTCTCAGAAGTTTTCACAAAATTGGGATAAGATGTTGCCTTGGGGCTTACGTAGTCTTTTTCTTTTCCATTTATATCACTTACCAAGTTGGTTTCTTAGGAAATATCATAGTTTTTGTTATGGGTAGGTTTTCTGGATTAATATAAAAATCTGATGCCCAATAAGTATGTTTACTTATTTGATAATAGAGTACATTATTTATGATTAGATCCTTAACCTCTTGTGTATTTCATACATATTTTTGATATTACTTTGTTAACTTCTCAGTCTCCTGATTAATTATTGTGGTTCATGATTTCAGGTAATTGTCATTTCTGTTTCATAGTTACTGCAGAATTGATAATTAAGAATAGAATTTTTCTGTCTGAAGGAGTCTTAACAGCTAAGAAATGGAAATATTCTGTACTCTTTTGCCCTTAGAATTAGCACTTTTGCCATCATTTGTCTGATTTGTCACACATGCCCTACAGTGTGAATTCTGGAAAATTTAGAGAGAGAAAGAGATGAAAATTATTTCTTTTTAGTTCTTTTAGCACATCTTGCACACTGGGAGTGCCCGTGTTCTATTTATTGTTTCTTATAGATTGAATTTTATACACACTTGCATCTGCACATGCTCGCGCACACAGAGAAATCTGGGGTGGTTAGAGTATTCTGAAAATTTTTCACCTTAAAAAAATGTTTTGCCAGTAGTATTTTTTTTCTTTATTTATCATAGTAGACTTCACATTTAAAAGGTTCTTCAGTGACTTCAGAAATAACTAATTATTATAGTCACTTCTTTAAATTGAAAACTTTCTTATAGCCAATTACTACTCAATTCTTATGATAGTTATTAAAATAATATTTGTGGTTAAAAAAGAAAGAACTTTCCCTTTAATCAGATTTTTACCTTTCTTCCACAGAGAAAACCATTACTACCGAATTCCCACATTGTCTCCTAGAAATAATCTGTGCCTCTAGAAGCATATGATATTTATTATTTTTTGTTTTTTGATTCATGCTGTTTTCACTAAATGTACTTGTGGATTATTTCATGTGAACTTGCATTTATTTACTGTGTTCTCTTTGCATACTGCATTGCATTCTATCTTAATTCATTTTAGCAGTCCCCTATTGATGGTTATTCAGACTGGTTCTACTATTTTACTTTTTCAAAAAAGTGGAGTGGCAACTCTGTTTTCACATGTACTTTTGTGTACATACATGAGAATCTCTAAGATAAATTCTAGAAGTGGAATTTCCTGAAAAAAATGTTTTCTACTTTTAAAATTTTTATATTATGAATTTTCCTGCCATGAAGTTTGTGTCTATTTATGGGGTCATCAAGAATGTATTTGGATACAGGTTGAACATTCCTAGAAATAAAAAAAAGGTCACTGTGATAAAATGGGTCAATTCAAGGAATATATGAAAATTATAAATATATATGCATGCAACATAAAAAAAGAACATTCCTAATCTGATAAACTCTGAAAAATTTTGATTGCCAATATAATGTCACATGTAGAAAATTCAATGCCTGACCTCTGTGACAGTGTGCAGTCAAGACACAGGCACACTATAATTATTGAATAAAATTATCTCAGGCCACATGTATAAGGTATACGTGAGCCAAAAATGAATTTCTTGTTTAGACTTGGGTCTCCTCCTCAAGATATCTCATTATGTATATGTATTTCCTAATTTGAAAATAGAATCTGAAATTCAAAACACCTCTGGTCCCAAGCATTTTAGAAAAGGGATCTTATGCACATCTCCTTATCTATAGCCATTGTCTATCTCAGAGGTGAAAATAGTAAGTCATGGATGTTATAATTTTTATTTTTTAAGTCAGAAGTGAGGTTGAACAGTTTTTATCATGTTTATAGGCAATTTTTTACTTCTTTTTCTTTGAACTCCCTCCTCCATTTCTTTGTACATTTTCTATTGACCAGTTGTTGTTTTGCTTATTGATTTATTTGTATTGAGCATTACAAGAAAAAATAGGTTTCATAAAATTTTAGTTAGCTGGACCACACAACTAATTAAACACAGACTATTTTACTAATGAATAAACTCAAATAAGAGACAGAGAAGTTAGTGTAAAACTCAGTATAGTAGAGAGTTTCCAAATGTAATGTGTTAAGAGTAGAAAAAGCCAGAGTATATAGAGTCATATCTTCTCCCTTTCTGGCTTTGATACTTGTAATCTCAGTTACTAAATTTTATGATTGATAAAATAAATACACTGATGTTTACATAGTAGTATTGTTAGAATTAAATAAAATTATATATTTAAAGTACCTAGCATAATGATTGCCATCAAGCATGCACTTAATAAAAATTAATTTGCTTCTCCCTTTTACCTGATACTGTTTATACATGTGTGTGTGTGTGTGTGTGTGTTATTGTTGCTGTTTTGAGTATTGTCACTTAATACAACTGTTAATTCAGCAGGAGATTGTCTTCCTCTTCTATGTAGCATGTGCTAGAGCTAATCAGTTACAACAGAAGCAGTCTTTACGGCTGCTATTAAAACCTGATGAAACCAAAGTAAATCCAAACAAATATCATATAAACGCTCTCAATTACTCACTGCTGTGAATGTTGCATTTTCATTTGTCTTAATTTAATTCTCTAAATTTTTTATGTTAACACTATTCCTAGTTCCCTTACTTTGAATATTTAAGTACAAATCAGGATGGGGCATCATCCCTTTCACCAAGAGTTATTTCTGAAGGGACATTTAAGGGATCATTTAACCATTATAGAATATTCTAGATATGCACAGCATAGCCAAAATAAGTTTTAATGATAGAAAACTGCCATTTTTTTTTGTAACACTCAATAACTATTGATTGGTCTTCCTGTAATATCTGAAGTCCCTTGTCACTTGCAGTGCCTGGATTCATAATTTGGTCAATAGGTGGCAGGCTCAGTAAGAAATCAGCAGGAGGCTGTGGCTCCAGCAAACTTAAATAGCACTGCCTTGGCTTCCCTAGCTCTAGGGCACCACTTTATTCCCCATTATGCTTCTCATTGCAGTTCATTCAGCTGTATTCTGGAATGAGCAACACACCCGTTGTTTCTAAGACCTATTTCTAAAGCTCTTAGACTCAGTGTTCCAAAACCTTTGAGAACATTCCTCTCTTGCAAGGACATTGGAGAGTTCACATCTCTCTTCTTGCTAAATGCACTGTAAAGCATCACTAGGCTGTTTGCAAGAAAAAGTTAAAAATTTTAGAGTATCTTAGAATTGTTAAATAGAAGTTTTAAAATACACTAGTTCAGATATGTCTAATATTCAAGTGTTTAAATATTTAATATATGAAAGAACCATAAATTTTACTATTTGAATTATTTTTTAGAGTTTTAGAGAAAATTACTTTTAATATTCTGTTAAAGATAGATTGTTTCTGTTTTAGCAAAGAATGACTCTTTTATTTCATTTTAGTTTGTAGAGTACCTAATATGTGCAAATTACTAAGCTAAATAGGAAGGGAAAATAAATAAAATCTTCATTTACTAGGGTACCCATAATCTATTGAGGGAGGTGGGAAGATGTACACTTCATTTAGTCAAATCATAATTTTTTAAAGCTATAGGACCACAATAGAAATGGTTAATTTTGAGTAGGGACAATAGAGAACCCAGAGGTGGTATTCTTTGAGTTGGGCCTTAACAATTAAGTAGAAGTTCAACAGAGAAAGTAGAAGAAAAAGTCATTTTAGCTAGAGAATATCATGAACAAAGTCTTAAATTAAAAACTAAAGATGAATTAAATTTAGCAGAAATTATTTGAGCAAAGAATGATGTATTGTACATCACTAAGAACCAGAAGAGGTTCAGAAAGCTCTACCTAGCATTTCGAGCAGTGATCTTTTATAGACCCAGCACTGAAACAAAGTAGAGAAATCAGCTAATTGGCTATAGTTTTGCATTTGGCTTATTCAGGCATGGTCTTATCAGTTGACTACCTGTGACTAGGTGAAACTTGGCTGTTTGTGATGGGTTGAAACTCAGCTGTGTATTATAAAAAATAAATAAATAAACTTCCAAATTAGATTTTGGTTTCTTAAGTAGGAACTCCATGTTAAGAGACAGCTCAGGTTTATGGTCTGTTATTAATTTAACAGCAAGGAAAAGAGAAATACGTATTTTGTTGAAAGCTCTGGAGGGAGCTGGTTGAATTGGGACTGTGGAGTGAAGACACTTGGGAGTAAAAGTAGTAAGGAAAAATTCACACTGAAGAATTTAGGTTTTATTTTTTAAGCATAAGAGGCACAATAATTTGATCATTTCTCCTAGACTAGACCTTTTTGGTGGATAGATAGGTGATGGAATTAACACATAGGTAATGGACTGATGATTGTGAATAAATATTAGTAGGATAGATGAGATATGATATCCTGACTAGTGTGGATGTTTAATATTCATCTCTAAGATCTCTTCTAGTTTTAGAATCTCATGTTTTTATGCTTATGACATTTAGGTTCTGCCTATAAAACCATCATGATGCCTTAAGACAAAATGCATATTGAAATCTGGATTAATGAAATATACATTTCTTTTCTATTTTTAGTGAAGTAATGGAAAAACAAAAGAGAGTAAGGTGGGGGAAAGGAAGAGGGAGAAGGAGGGGAGACAGCTGGAGAAGACTCTATTAGTGATTAAGAATATGATTGTATGTGAAACTGTTGTAATGTGTATGTGTGCATGTTTTCTAGTTTATTAGTCAATTTGATAATATTTGGAGACATGTAGTCATCAAGGCTATAATGATAGTGTCATTTTCCTTTAAAAATCTGTAGTAATTATAGATAATGATGATATTATATAAGAATTAAAGTAATGATGTTTTACATTAACTAAATTTGAAATAATAAAATATGTAGCTTATAACTGCTAATTCTAATTAGAATTTCTAGGGTTCTCTAGGGGCTTCAGGAAAAACAAAGATAGTGTGTATGTGTAAGTTGTAAGCAATTTTTTGGTTTTAATGTTGCTTGGAGGAAATATAAGAAATAAACATAAGAGGTTAATAAAATTTAGCTTCTTCAATAATATATTTCTACAGTGCAATTTAGCTTTAATAATAACAGGAATTGAGGTGTTATAAATATTTCAAATCCATATAAATGTCATTTTGTAATGCTTGAAATATTGGGCATAGCTTCAAGATTATGGTGGAGCTGCATTTGAAAATGCATGTATATAAAAACACTTTTTCTCTAGGATCATATTTTAAATTGTGTTTCTCAATCTTATAATCAACTGGCAGCTTCTAAAGACACACAGCATTCTATCCTTGTTTGATTGCTCAATACAGTCAAAAATTTAGTGAAATAATCAATACACAAAAGAATGTTAAAATCTAATTAATCAATTTTAATGATAAATAAATTCTTAGAATTGACTTGAAAATAATAAGATTTTGGTCTCACAATGTATATTCCTTATAAGATGATGCTAAACTGTCCAGAGAGAGCCCATGTCCTATCAAATAATTTGTCATCTTAATGACATAATTTATGCATGCTTCTGTAATATAAGCTTTCTACATAAGGGAACAAACAGAAAAGGCTTAATTTTTTCAGATAGCAAACTAAAAACCACACTTACCTGTATTACTTTGGGCTGCTATAACAAAATAATATAAACTCAGTACCTGATGATTATGGATTAGACATGAGGTGTCCCCCAAAAACTCATGTGTGAGACAATGCAAGAAATTTAGAGGTGAAAGATTGGGTTATGAGAGCCTTAAACTATCAGTGCATTTAACACTTGAATGGATTAATTGGGTTATAAATGTAGTTAGGTAGTGTAGGGCTGAAGGAAGTGAGTCATTTGGCGTGTGTCTTTGGGTTTCATATTTTTTTAAAATTTTTTTAAAGAGAGAGAGAGAGAGAGAGAGAGAGAGAGAGAGAGAGAGAGAAAATTTTTAATATTTATTTCTTAGTTTTCGGCGGACACAACATCTTTGTTTCTATGTGGTGCTGAGGATGAAACCCGGGCCACATGCATGCCAGGCGAGTGCACTACTGCTTGAGCCACATCTGCAGCCCTGGGCTTTATATTTTGTCCCTGGTGGTGCTTCAGTTTCTCTCTGATTGTCATGTTCTGAGCTGCTTTTTTCCACCATGATGTTCTACTTTACCTTGGGCCCAGAAATGGAGTGGCCATCTACGGACTGAGACTTCTGAAATTGTGAGCCCTCCAAAAACTTTTCCTCCTCTATGTTGCTCTTTGTTAGTCACAATGATGAAATAGCTGACTAACACACTTATAAACAACATATACTTTTGTCTCACAGTTCTGGAGCAGGAAAGTTCAATTTCACTGGAAGTCATAGAGGGGGATAAGCTTGAGGGTTATGTTTCAACATATGAATTTTAGGGGGACATAAACATTTAGATTATTGCAATACCTGTGCGTAATTTCATCATTGTTATTACATAATATGCTTTTTGGCTTTCTGAGGGTATACTGATTATCTTTGTTATTTTACCAAAATTTGTTTTTTACAGTATGAATATTTTATGTATTTCATCTTAGTATATCATATGCATTCATTTCCAATTGCCATTTTCCAGCATGAAATAATGCCTTCCTTTATACAAAGGAGGAAGCAAGGAATTTTTGAGCCAGGATAACATGCTATTGTTTAATTATAAGTCACCAATTATAGAGATCAGTTGAGACTGAGCATCTCCTGCCTCCTAAATAAGAAGGGTTTCTAAATGGCTCTATCTTTACATATTGGTCAAGGTCTGTTGATTGTACTACTAATATTAACACCATCACTATAGTGACTACCTCTATCAATAATAATGTCAATCATTATAATAACAATAGTACATTTATGAAGCAGTTAGTATGTACCAAGAGCTGTGATTAGTATGTTAAATCCATATTTCATTTAGCCTTCACACCAGCCCTAGATACTTCTATTATTGTTTTATAGGCGAAGAAACTGAGGCTATGAGAGATTAAGCAATATGTTTGGTTATATAGCTAGTAAGTGAGAAAAATGGGATTTGAGCCCAGGTTTGTTCTTAATCACTTCCCTATGCTGTAGCAATGACTGTTAATGGCTTCTATGTTCTTAGTAATTTGTGCATTTTGTTGCATAGTTAATGAGCCCTTTTTTGTACAGTTAATGATATATTTCCACATACATTGTATTGTGAAATGTGTACTCCCATTACCTTGGCACTAAAGACAGTTCTTAAGAGCTGAAACCAAAGTTAGGAAGTTGTATACTATCCACTGAAGGGAATAAGTTTATTCTTTCCATGACTTAGATTTTTTTAGGGATTTTCTGCATGGAATCTCTCACTGATAAAACATTGCTGTGAGATGGATTTGTCTCTTCTGATAATGGATGAAGTAATGTGGTCCTCATGGCATTAGGCATTTGGTAATGATATATTAATATACATGGAATACATCAAGTAAATCATATCAGTTTTTCATTTGGGCTCTTTCAAAGTTGACTTTTAACATTATAGATACTTTAATATTAACCCCTTTAAGTCTTGAGTTAGACTGCCTTTCTTATTTCGGCTTCCAGACATTTTATAGATTAAGCATCATAACAGGTATTCTTTTGATTGCATTTGTAAATCACAGTGATTCTCATTCACATTTGGCACCATTGTTCTAGCTAAATCAGTTTTGTATACATAAATATAAATTATTTACATTGAAATCCTGGAAGTTTTTAACTTTGCTTCATAAAATTACAAACGGCTATATATTAGTGGTAGGTAAACTAGTCCAAGACCATATCTTGCATGGTATCAGAAGTAAGAACAAGAGGTTTCTCTGATTTATGAAATATATTTAATTAAGAGCAGTTCAGATCTTGTTAAATTTTCTCAGGCATTATGTATTAGTTATCCCTTTGTTAAATTAATCCATGATGGTTAGAGTGCATTTAAATCTTTCTTCTTAATAGGCTATTTAGTAATACACACAAAATATTTAGAAAAAAAAACATAAAAGGCAGTTTGCTTTTTTAAAGCCTGAAGGAGTGAATTAAGAATTAAAGCAATAAGGAAGCCATGGTCATTTATAGCTACAGATGATCTTTAGAGGCAAGTAACTAGGTCTCACCCTCATATGCACGCATGCACACATACTCTCACACTCACATGGAGGATATCACTGAAAGGTACGAATACCCAGAGACAGGTTTAGGAGCCATTTTAGAAGTTGCCTACCATGTGGTTACTGACAATATGATTTCTCAGTAATTACAAATGCTGTAACATCTCTTTTATTGATAATTTCAAAAGAGTGTCAGTTAGTCTCTGTGCCTTAAGTCTCATTTGTTGTGATCACAGCTGTCAGGTGTTTGTAACATTTTATTCATTATCCATTGTCTTCAGGATGACATTTAAACTCCTTCTCATGTATGTCAAGGCCATTTACCTTTTACTCCCTGAGATTGTACTTGGCCTGAACTTGTATCCTCCTCAAATAGAGATTTATAAGAATCTGCAACTCCAACAATAAAAAAAAAAGAAAAAAAAAAGAATCTGCAACTTCTTTTTGAACACCCTTAACATTTCTTCACTTTGCATCTTTCTTAATTATTGTCTTTACTCACTGTGTCCACTGTTAGACAGTGACCTTCTTGCAGTCAGGATGAAGCATTGCCATTTTGTGTACTCTAGTTTTCCCAGCATGCACTACAGCTTCTGTCAAATATAATTTTGTTCAGTGAATACAAAAATAAATTATAGTTAATTATGGTTAGTTTCATAATTCCAAGGCAAGTAAAATAAAGAATGGTTGGTAGCCCATATAGTATGAACTCATTCTGTCTTTATTTAGTAGTTTATCTAGTGATACATTCACATATATACACACACTATATTTCAGTCTCTTAAAAGTTTTTCATTAATCCTGAGCTAATAAACATAAATCTACAAAACTAAGATAATTGAGTCAGATTGTAGTAATTTGCTAATGTGAATTTGCACATTTATATTCCTATGATTTAGTAATTCAGTTAAATTGGGTGTTTGTTTCTTTAAAAACAAATTTGGCCAGGCATGGTGGTGTACATGGTAATCCCAGCAGCTTGGGAGGCTGAGGCAGGAGGATTGCAGGTTCAAAACCATCATCTTAACTTAACAGGGCCCTAAGATACTTAGTGAGACCCTGTCTCAAAATAAAATATGAAAAGGGGCTGGGGATGTGGCTCAGTGGTCAGGTGTCCCTGAGTTCAATCCCTGGCACCAAATAGATAGATAGATAGATAAATAAATAAATAAATAAAGTTTTCTTGGTTGAAAAACTTGTTTTAGTCTATCACATATTATCTTTTTTCCTATTTCTTTTTTAATTTTAATTTTTATTAGTTCTAACAGTTATACATGCCAGTAGAAAGCTCTTTGATTTATTGTCCACAAATTGAGCAGTTTTTTTGCTTCTTTGTACATGAAGTAGATTCACACCATTCACGCAATCATTACTTGTACCTAGGGTAATGATGTCTGTCTCATTCCACCATCTATTCCAACCCCTTGCCCCCTCCACATATTTTATTTAAGTTTCCAAATGTAAAAGCTAGATTTTTTTTTTTCACAATGGCTTATGGTTGATTTCATCATGTATGGTTGGCCTGCTTAAGTATACAGAACTTTAGTGTGCTGAAATATGTGTGTATAGGCTTATTTGATGTTAAGGAAAATGCTTATTTTCTTATTGTGTTTAAACAAATAAAAACATATGATAATAAAATAGAATGACTATCAAAAGGGTTTTGCTGACAAAATCGATAATTTCAACCACTGTGTTAATATTTGTTGTATACTTAGTATATGCCAGGCTATTTGTACAGTTTTTTACATGGATTAGTTCATTTTTCTTTTGTTCTCTACCCTATGTAGTAGGTACTGTCATTATAGCTATTTTGCAAAATGACCAAAGTAAAACTGCAAATCAAGCTCAACTGCAAATCATGACTGACACCATACTATACTTAATTAACCATGTTACTTTACTTTGCCTACTAAAAAAGCAGGGACATGGAAACACCTTGCAATAGAAGAAGCCTGAATCTTTTCTTAAGCATTACTATATTGCTCTGTAGTGTATCTGTGCCCATGAAAGCTCCATTATCAGCAATATTAGTTTAAGTCCCCCTTATCTATTCCATGGGACAAGAATAGGTTGTTACGTGTGAATTTTTGTCATTTGAAGTACCTAACTCTATATAATTCGTGTAGGGTGTAAGTGTGTTTCTAGTAATTGGACCCAGTAAAAATATATTCAATAAAGAGGCAGAACTGAATTTACCAATTTGCCCACTAAGTCGTTTACAGTGTGTTGAAACATGTCTTTCAATATAAAACTAATCGTGAATGAGAATGGAAAAATATTTAAGTCACTGGCCACCATTAAGTTCTCCATGCATGTGTGGTCTACTTTTGGCTCATAATGGAAAAATATTAATGCTAGTCTCATTTTTCCCTGCCTCCTAACACCATTTCCTCATTCTCCTTGCAATCTGTTGATATGGGCTTAAGAATCATTATTTTTAATTTAAATTAATTTTATAGGAGCCTAAATAAAATATGTGATGCATTCAAATGGCAAATATAATTATTGCAAATTATCAATATTTCCTTCATTGGAATGGCTTACTGAGAGTTGCCTGTGTCTGGTTTCATGTGATAAGAATAGACTGATAATGTGCTCCTGGCAATGTGTGAGGAACAGTGTTGTTTCCTAGCATGTAATAGCTTTTAATAGAAGGCAACAAAAGTTAACTACTCTGTAACATGTGATGCTATTAGGATATTTGTAATTTTCTTTGAAAAGAGAAGCTGGTGTGATTAGATACCTTTTGTCAACTAACAGCAATAATAAAGATGCTATCACTTTTTGGTTTTACTTGCTGTTTGTTTTTGCAGTATCAGATCACATCCTTGTTAATTATTGGTATTTTGATTCTATTATACATGTTTTTGTTTTCTCAATGCTGACATTTTAAGAATTTTAATAATTTATTGTGTTTTCAAATGTTAATATATCTGCATGATGGATAGTTCTGAGATCTTTGTGTTGTAGTTTATAGACATTCATTTTATTAATAATAATACAAATTGGCCTTACACAGTTTCTCAGTCTATTTCAGGGCATAAACGAAGAATCATAGGAAATTTTTCAGATTTCACATAGGGCTTTTGGACACAAGTCTAGCCATTTTTTTAATTTTTCAGACTAAGGTATAATTTAGATAACAGATTCCATAAGAATTTTTTTATTATTTATCGTAGAAAAGACTTTCAATCAACTATAATATTTTTTGAGTTCACTTATGCATCTAGAGTGGGTTTTTTTGTTAGTGTTTTCTATTGGAGAGTCATTTGGTCTGCTAATTGGCTGTTATCTTTATATAACGATGATGATGCCCACTATAATTAGTAGGGCATGATGCTGTTTTGATTTCCAGTCGTAATGATTTTTCAAACTCATCATTTCATCTAGCTGTGTCCAGTCCTTCCTCTGACCAGTGAGATTATAATGATAAGGGACTAGGGACATAGTGTGTGCCCATGGTGGAGAACAACAACAACAACAAAAGACCAGTAAGCATTATATTAATGACCTTGGTGTTTGTACTGTGGTGCTCAAATGAATTTAAATAACTGGCCACAGGTAGGTTTATATGATTACAAATATAATTGAAGTGGTTAACTGTTTTAATTAGCCTTTTCTATAGTAGGTGTGAATTTGATGGGGTTTGCTTTCTGTATTAGCAGTACTTGAGAACAGCTTCATATTATTCTTATGCTATATTTCATACTTCAGTTGTTTAATCTTGAAGAAATTTGAACATGCTTTTGGAATTTGGTACATTTCCAGATCAAAGTGTAACAATACATAATCAATATTGTTTTTATTTCATATCAAGTACATAACTGAATATATTTTAACTAAAGTTTATGAAGAAATATTCACTAATGCAAAGCCTTCACAGCATTTTCCTAATATTATACTGTCATTTTCACTTTGTTTCAGTGATAGTTTCCATATCCTTATACCCTCAGAGATATCAAGACAATTATTTAATATTATCAGTTCTTTCAGATTTAATAATGTTACTGAAAATACCATTATCCATTATATGGGTGGGAAGATTATAATTGTGCCTCAACATTTATATATTGCATAATATTTGCTTGAGAATTATTAACAATAAATTCCTTTAATTAGAATGGATCCTGGTTGGAACCTAATAAGTATTTAGTCTTAAAAGTTTTCTCTGATCTTTATGAATTTTACAAATGGCTACTAATGGGTAATCTCTTTAAAAATTTAGTATATTATGTGATATATGTAGCTACTCTCAGTTATCTCTTTTAATAGAGGGGAGCAAGTATACAGAACATTAGAGATATATGTGAAAGGGAAAAACAATGAAATGTTTTTACAGTATATTTTGTTTGTTTGTTTTTGATATCTTTAGTGCAGGACTATTTGTATTCTCCTAGACAAGGGGTAAGAAGAAAGAAGTGGTGAGGAAAATCATTCTGTGATTGGATCTCTAGGGATTCTTTAGAGATTTTTCTCAAAGATAATTTGAAGTTTTGTCAGAAGAGAAAAAAACATGGAGTGTATGCCTTTGGAAAACTTGCTATACAGATCATTCTCAGGCCATAAAGTTATTCTGGGTCATATATTTTAATCAATCCTATATGTATTATTGATTCCTTCATGGTCATAAAAATTACTATGGGTGTGTGCCATATGGAGTGTTAAGTTGCTAGACAGTCCTTTGGAGAATTATCTTAACTTCACATTCTCCATTAATTGTCTCTTGTAGCAGTGGTGATATTGTTGGTTAGTGTTTTAGTTAGCTTTTTCACTACTGTGACTAAAAGACCTTACATGAACAATTTTAGAGGAGGAAAAGTTTATTTGGGGGTTCATGGTTTCAGTGGTCTCAGTCCATAGACAGCAGGCTCCATTCCTTGGGAAGAATGTGGTGGAGGAAGTGTTCCCATGATGATCTAGGTAGCAGAAAGAGGGACTGCATTTCCAGGTACAAAAATATGTACCCAAAGTCACACTCCTAGTAACCTACCTCCTCCAGGCGTGCCCAACCCACCTTCAGTTACCACCCAGTTAATCCTGTTAGGGAATTAGTTCACTGATTGCCTTAAGATTCTTGTAACCCGATCATTTCTCTTCTAAACCTTCTTGCATTGTCTCATATATGAGCTTTTGCAGGACATCTCACATCCAAACCATAACTATCGGGATCCAGGACTTCTTGATTGATGGGTCAGAGTTATAAATACAAGTAAAATGAATTAATTCATTATGGTCTTCCAGATTCACTTTGTTCTGTAAGCATTCTGTTGGCTGTTTGTTGACAGTGCTGTATGTTCATTAGCCACTGTCTAGTTGCCAACCCAAAATATATATAATGAACCAGAAATTCAGATATTTAGTAAGAGAATGGGTATCATAGAAAGGAGTTGATTCATACAACAACATTTGTTTCTGTTCATTCTTGAGAACATTTTATATAAACTAACTCATTTAATTAATATTTATGAAAGGAAATCTGTAAGATAATCATATTTCTCCAGGTATATAGATTACTTATCTATGTACAGGGAGATTAAGAGACTTGCCCAAAGGTCACAAGGGTAGTAGTGAACAAAGCTAAATTTAAATCTAGTGTTCTTAATTACTATATAAATTGCCAGCCTCTGGTTCATTCATATGTCGTCAGTTACATAACTGATAATCTAGATTCCTTTTTTCTGTATTATAAAATATGTATAATGGAAACCATAGAAACCCATTCTGTCAGCCTGGTATGTGTCCCCTCAGGTCTAAAACTTATCTGGATGCTAGGATGGATATGACAGGGAAGAGAGTTATTTCAGATTGATGGTCACCTTTGTGGGAGAATCTCCAGACTATCCACATTTCTGTCTTGGAATTACTTCTGAGTCTGAACAGTGTTATTTATTCTTGGCATCTCAGTGTACTTATTCTACAATCACATCTTGAAAGAGACACAATTTGTGATGAACATAGAAAAACTCTTAACAGAAGTTGCTTTTGTTTTAACCCTTGTAATTCTGTATTCTTACCAAAAGACCTTTACTATTATAAGAAAGCTAAAAATGTTTTGAAAGTTTATTTTATTCTTATGTTAAAGGCTGAGCATTCTAAACGAGTATTACTATATCTTCTTTTTATGTGCATAATGATCATTTTTTCCTCTCATTGATCTTAACTAAAAGGAGGAACTATATGGGGTTAGATTCAGTCAATAATGTTCTTTTGCCTTCCTGGAGGCCTCGACTTCACATGACTCTTAGAAATGCTGCAATCTATGTACCTAAATTCCATCAATATGCCTGAATATAAATATTTATGCTTTCCTAATAGTCTTTTGAAGTGAGGGATTTTGAGACCCAAGGTCATTCCATAGTGTTTCCTAAGAGGTTATTGTTAGCAGTGGCAGGCATGACAGCATGTGTTTTTGAATGAAAGTAATCAATATGTCAACCTATCAAAATCCCTTTTGTATACTGTTTCAAAAAAGTTGCTTTCAAATGGTATTAAAAATATAAAACACTTAAAATGTTGTGGAAAGCTTAATCTCATAAGAATTTTCTGTGAGGTGGTACCAGGGATTGAACCCATGGGTACCTGACCACTGAGCCACATCCCTAACCCTATTTTGTATTTAATTTAGGGACAGGGTTGCTTTTGCTGAGGCTGGCTTTGAATTTGCTATCCTCTTGCCTCAGCCTCCTGGAGCCACTGGGATTATAGGCATGCACCATTGTGCCCAGCTCATAAGAATTTTTGCCAAATTAATTATTAGTAAGAACATTCTATTTGATGGCTATCAGTACTGGTTCATTAAACTGTTTGGTGTTCATAGACTTTGCCCTCAAATTTTCTGTTATTTCCAGTTTTGAATTTGGGTCAGATTAGAAGGTTCACATGAAATATTTTAAATTTGAATCATAAAAGGAGGTCATAAAAATGAACTTGTATATGTAGTGATATTAGTAATGTGCATTTGCACATATATTAATAATTGTGAATTATGATTAAGTTAATCTTTCAGTAGTTATCTGGATTTGGGTTGCTTTGGTTTGAATTGAAGAAATTTTTTCTTGACCCTTGTCACTGAAGTAGTTCATATTAGAACCAAGCAACTTTCTATATTGTAAGAAACAGTCACTAGGACATTGGAGTTTTTGAAATGGCTCCTTATAGAACATCAATATTTTGCTTATATTATTAAAATTCATTTTTGGTATCTCTTGAAAGGCAATAAAATATGTCCTGCTTTATTATTCATATTTGCATAAGAGAAATACAAAACTTAAGGAATAGATTTGCTAATAATGCCTTTGCTTGAAGAACATGTACCCTTAAATTTATAGAATTACGGTAATTTATTTTCCTTATAATATAGAGGTTGGCACACAGGATACATGAAAGATTACTTATTTTTCAGTTAAAATAGTGTTTTGATGAAATAGTAACTTTCAGTGAAGGAACCAGCTAGGAGTGAAATAAACCATTTAATAGACTTAATATGTTAATATGTCAATTGATGTACAGAATTTGCTGTATGGACATTTCCCAAGAGATACTCAATGCTAATCTCTAGTAGTAAGCACTGATTGAAGTTTTTTTGAAACTAAATTTTAATCAAAGACTAAATAATTTTTACAAACATTTCAGATAATATCATAAGCCTAAATTCAATGTAACTGAACTTTGAAAAATAGTCCTTCAGGCTATTTCCATCATTCACATCTCCCTTCTCTCACTAGGTCCATATACCGGCATAATCAACATAGTGACAGATTTTTTTCCTTTTTGAAGTCTTGAATCAATTGGTGTTTGGGTGTTTGGAGCTACATTTCAGTATATAGGTATTAATAAGTAATGGTGGTCTATGTAGAGATTAATTTACTGTAGAAATGAGATAACAGCATTAGTCTAGCAATTCTTTCAAGCTGCCATTGAGGCTGTCCTCCTTGTCTTATTTGTGCATTCAACAAATATGTATTGAATTTCTATCATACAGTATATGCTACCATTTTTCACAGAATGCTTATTACTCCATTAGGCCTGTGACCCACAGAATGATTAACTCTGAATTCTCAGTGGTGAAAATGAAATTTGTTTATCTCGTTTTGCTCTGCCAGCATCATTGTGTTTTTGCACTGTAGACCTTGCTTATTTACCTAGATTCAAGATAAATAGTTTTTCCTAGTCCCTTAACAGTTTCCTAGGGTCCACATTATTATTTTTGTAGAGGTTGTTTAGACTTGCTTAAACTGTTGTGTTTAACTAACCCAACATCTAGTATGATGATCAGTATTTTCCAGAGATCTTCTGTTATTCTGTTATTCCTGGCTCATTTTTAAATCTGTGTCCTCTCATTGCTTCCTAATACTCAATATAATCAAAGAGATCTAGTGAATATGGGGGTGATCTGTAATTCGAGTTTAGAAATAGGAGCAAAGAAGAAAAGAAGAATAAATAATAAAAACTTAAAAAAGATAGTGATGGATGAAGTCTGTTAGAGGTAATGTGTGTAATATGCTTGCTACCTCACTAGGCATTTGTTTTATAGAATTATTAATTGAATTTTTGTTTTAAGGCATTGCTTCTTTTTCCTCAGAAATGTGCTTTAAAATAAAAAAAAACTTTTCAGAAATCGTGTAGTAAAGTGTCTTTCTGCATATGAGTCCCTTAATAGTAATTAGTAAATTCATTTTTCTGTGTATTCTTAAATTCTGGCGCACAAAGAGTTATATTAGTCTCAATTTACACACACACACACACACACACACACACACACACACAAACACACATTTACTCTGTGCCAGATTCTAGTCTAGGCCTTGGAGGATACAGCTTTGATTAAGACAGATGTGATCTTGACTTTTTCAGAACTTATAGTCTAACAGAAAAGATATAATAATAAACATGCAATTAAATAACTGTGAATTTCATGTAGTGTGAAGTGTTTTAAAGAAGACAAAATATAATAATAAGATGGAGAATTACTTACGTGGGAGATTAAGGGTACTAGTTAAGGAAAGCAACTTTAAAGGCATATCAATTGGTAAATTTAAAAACATATCTTGAGAAGCAGAAGCCAATAGGCCAATAGGCCTCATTGATGGAACCTAAGAAAAATCAAGGAATAAAGATGCCTTATAGGCTTTGGGTTTGAGCCAAAGACAGTACTGTCCAATGAATATCCTATATTAAGCACCACATCAGAAAAGACTGAAGAGGTAATATTGAGAAAAATGGTGGTTTGAGGATTAAAACAATGTGATAATCAAGCCAACCATGTGTTGATATGCTGTACTAATATTTTGAAAGGAATGAAATATGGTATAGCTTGTATTAGTTCAGTGTTTATATATAGAAATAAACTGTATTTCTTTAGCATTAACCTTTGCTTTAATTCTAGGGATTTGCTCCTCTTTTGATTTGACTGTAAAGAAAATCTTTACTTTTTTCTCTCTATTTAACCATTTGGTCAGATGAATAGTGCACCTCTAAGTGTTTCTTTTGATTTACTCCAGGCTGAGGTCATACTGTATAATAGCTGTGAATTAATTACAAATTGAACAATTGTGCTCTAGTGAAGAGAATTTTATTCTCATTCTTATTCAATCTGTGATCTTAGAAAGATCTTTACATTCTTTATGTGCTTTAGGGGCACTGAAAGTATACTGATAAAAACCCTTCTGATAAAAATACTTATTTGGAAAGATATAGGTCATTTCTTTCATATTCCAAAGTTCTTCCCTTTCTAGATAGAAATAATATCTTATACCCAGGAAAGTGTAAAAGGCTATGCATAATCCTGTTCTAGAATTTGAGAGTAAATTTAGCACTTTAATTATTGTGAAATTGCTAATGTAGATTATACATTTATGCCTAAAAAATCTTTTCAAGTATTCTCATTTTGATGCATTATTATTTACCATAGACCACCAAGGGACATCTTACTCATTTCTTGGTGGTCTCTGTTTAAGTAGACATTTCTCTTAATAACTGAATCATACAGAATTAATATAATTAGGTAAGCACCTGTGGTTTTTGATTATTTCCTCATCCTCTATAGCCCAGAAAACTTCTTAATTCTCAGTGGGTTGATTGAGCTTTTAAACTTTTATCTTGGACTACTGAAGTATGTTCAACTATAGTAATTTAATTTATATCTGCTTGGAAGAGAGGTATTATTTTCATCACCCTACAAGAAAAACTTAGAGTAGGAAAAGTTTATATGGGGCTTATACTTTCAGTGGTCTCAGTCCACAGACAGCCTATCCCATTGCTCTGGGCCCAAGGTGAGGCAGAACATCATTGCTGAAAGGTGTTGCAGAGGACAGCTGCTCAGCTCAGGGTGGGCATCACAAAGTGGCAGGGGCTGGGGATCAGAATGTGAAGAAGAGAATCACAGAAGATGTACAGTTCCAGAGCATGTCCCCAGCAATCTACCTCCTCCAGCCATGCCCTCCTACTTGCCTACAGATAATACCTAGTCAGTTAATTCCAAGTAGGGTGTACTGAATAGTTTAAAACTCTCATATGCAATCATTTCACCTCTGAATATTCCTGCCTTAATACTGGACCATTTGGGAACATCTCATATTCAACCCATAACAGATATTTTATCATTGTTATAATTATATTGTGAAAGTGTTGGGGAATGTCATTCATCAACATATTTTCCTGTATGACAATCTTTTCAAATAGCATTCTGTCACATGTTCAAAGTATATTGCATATTAGATTTACTAATCTGTATCTAAGCTTAGTTTATTTGGCTAACTAAATCCAAAGAAATTATTTTGAAATAATAATTATTATAGAGAAATACATAAAAATGTTTAAAACCAACTCTTGCAGGCAACTGGTCTCCCTTCTATTTCTAATGTTTGTTGTTCATTTCACATTTGAATTAGTAGAGTGAAATGGATCATATAATTTTTTAACTGGGCTTTTGTGTTCTAGAAGGTGTATTATACTATGGATTTTAATTTATGCATATAGTCATGCATATGTGTATGGAAGGGTATATGTGAAAACATTGCTTTAGTTTTTTATGCTAAGCTGTACATACCAATACATCTTGAAATTTATGTAACTTTTTTTATATTTCTACCTAAAATCTCAGTTATTTCTGTATGCCCCAAATTACACTGAATTCTGTTCTGCTTAGTGATTCTTCTCTCTTGCTAGGGGGAAAATTGAAGTTAACCCCAGAGAAAGTACAGAACTAAGTAATGGAAATGTGTTTGTGCCAGATTTAAGAGACCTCAGTCTTTCTACATTTGTCTCCCAAACAAGTTCTTTCTAGTTACATAGTAATGAAGGGCAAAGACTTTCATTTTGCTAGTTCCTTGTACAAAGATGGCTTGTTGAGCGTTTAACTGAGGGCTGAATTTTGACATGTACTCTACTTGCTCAGCAGTATCCCCTCAGATTTTTATAAAACAAAAGGGATTGACTTGTTTAATTTGTACTGCAGTGTCATGTAGTCTGGATATAGTCCAGGAAGGCCATACTGAAGGTAGCCATTGCAGTTGACTCTACTTTCCTTCATTCTTCATGTTCTTCTGAAAGAATTTTCTTCAGACATTCTGGCTCTTTACTGCTCCACGCTTATTCCTTTCTGCCTTTCCCTTGCTATCAGGAACCTAATTTCATTAAATGTACTTAATTATTTCTCTTTGTTGGAAATAAGGGTAATGTTACCCTAAAGAGTTATATTTACTATCATTATTATGTCAGTTTGATTATCACTGGAGTCCAGAAGATATTTCAGCATCTTCTTTCTCTCTCAACACCTATTTACTTCTGAATGTAGCCTCTTTAATTGTAGTTTGCATACCTCCTGATCTCTGCATGAATAATGATCATAGTTTTACATTTTCAAAAATTCAGTTTAAGTAAATAGATTCAGAAATGGAAGATGGAAAAGAAGTGATGATAATAAATGCTTAAACTTACATAGCATTTAGGACTCTATGCCAAGTAGTGTTATAATTGTCTTACATGCATTAACTCATTTTATCTTTTCAAGAACCATTTAAGGTTACAATTATTAGTCCCATTTTATACATGAGGAAAACAAGACACAAAGATGTTATATACCTTATCCAAGATAACACAGATATTAAATAGGGAAATGGTGACTGTTTTATGGCTGTTTAAAACTATGCTTTAATTTATGAATTTGCTAATTGCCTCAATATCATTTTCTCTTTAACTTTTCATGAAGTTCTACAGTAAATCATCACTTATTTTTTTCTGGCTGTTCATTGGGGATAAAGTAAAGCCATATAAGTAACTATAAGAAGTTTTCCATTTAATCAATGTAGTGCTTTTAAAAGTGAGTACATTATAAAAACTCCATTTTCTTAATGGATGACTGGAAAAATCAACTTATTGTCTAAATATGAACAAATATATAATGAAAAGTTTGCTTTCCCTGTCTTTAAGCTAATGAGGGAGTATATAAACTTCAGTATACCTAAAGGATGGTTATGATGCTTAAAATCATAGGCATTTCTTTAGGAAGTAGGCAGTACTCAAAAATGATTGGAATGTATCAATAAAGTACTGAAAATCCTGGTCTTTAATGACTTTTCAGTTTCATTCACTATCTCTTTCCCCTGGAATATGCATGTATGTCTCCAGGTGGTCAAAAACATTGAGATGTACACCTTCACTAAATTTTCATAATCACCTAGGTTTGCAATAGTAATTTAGAGTTCATAGCTATATATTCCACGAGTATAGGGAAATATCCATATATACATGCTATATACCACTTTCTGACCTGAAATGTTAATGTGATGAATATAGGGTTTTGGATCCATTTGGATCTGTTAAACTAGATCAATTATTGATAATAGTGTTTTGACTGATTCATTTGGTATAAACCTCGATAGAATTGTCAAAATATAATTGGGTAAAGGGCAGTGATAAAACTAACTTAATAAAAGCACAAAGCAGAAAAGGATTTATCCCCCCCCCATATTTTTTTAACACAGGCTATGCTATTTGCCATATTCATTTTGAAACTTTGCTACTTGCACGTAGTTGAAAGTATTTTGTGAAAGAGATCTACGTCAAAACTTTCCTAATGAAAAGATAATGGATAGTGCTTTCTAGTAAAGAGAATGTTATATCATAAATTCCTGTGTTAGTTAGCTCCATGTTTCTGTGATCAAAATACCTGATTAGAACAATTTATTGGAAGAAAAATTTGTTAGGCTCCTGGTTTTCATGGTTGGATAACTCCATAGCTCCAGGAGAACATAATGCAGGCAGGGTGTGGCAGAGGAAAGCTACTCACTCCATGACAACTAGAAACAAACAGAGAGTGAGAGCATAAGAGGAGCCAGGCACAAGATATATAGTCCCTAAGAACATACCCTCCATTACCTGTTTCCTCCAACCATGCCCCACCTGCCTACAGTTACCATCTAGTTAATTTGTTCAAATTACTAATCAATCACTTAGATTAATCCACTGATTGGGTTACAGCACTCATAATCATTCTACCTCTGAATATTTGTACATTCTGACATGAGCAATTTTGCGGGGGGGAGGGTGTGCACCTCACATTTAAACAATAAGAACCACTATGTTTCTTTCACTTTTAGGCCATAGTCACAGAATGGAATGACTTGTCTATCCTCTTCATGCTACTTCCTCAAATAATGACTTTCTTATTCCTTTTATTTCAGGTTTTATAAGTGGTTTTTGTGTTATCAGGCAATGTGATTTTCCTTTGAAATTTTTATATCCATAGTAATACATCTGTGATCATCATAACTGTTTAATGTTCAGACAATAGGATGGGATAGTGATATGAACAGTGTAAACAAAGGGAATGAGCAAGGGAGACTTATTGAGATGGCAATGCTTGGCAGAACTCAGAGATAGTCTCTCTAAGTGGGGAATCAAAATAGAAGTCTAGAAACTCATTTCTAGTTGAAAAGATGTTGGGAAGTCTATGTGGAACAGAAGTTTTCCCAACCAAATTCAGATAATGAATGATGTTTGTATCATGATTATTTCCATGTTTATATAGAAGGTGTTATGCAGTTATTTCTTTGCTAGCACTAACTCTGTTATGTTCTCTCTCAAAAGACTTGATAAAATCTAAGTTAGAATAGCTTTATTATAGAGGGCACCTGGAATCTACTTCATTAAAAAAAAAGATTTCCAAATTTCCATGAAGTGTTTCTAAAAATAACAGCTTAAAATGTTTGATTGGGGAATATGGTATGAAGGACAGAAGGGAGATGACTTGGAAATATAAGTTGGAGCCAGTTCATAAAAGACCTTTTTATTATGACCTACGGGTAACCTTTAATGGATTTTTAATTACAGGTTTGTGATGGTCTGATCAAATTACATTTTAGGATGATCACTTTGTAGGAAAATTTAGGATTGATGGGAGAACATTTCGGAGGCTTTTTAATAATAGTCTAGTTGAGAGATTTTAGTGATTTGAATTAAGATGGTGGCAGTGTAGATATTATGGAGGGAACTAAATATTTAAAAAGTGAACTTAACACTTATTAATAACATAGTCAACTTGGAGAATTGAGAGAAAATGAAGAAAGAGGAAAGAGGCATCTAATCTGATTCTCATGTAAATTGCAGCCAGGTAGATGATGATGGTATTTTCTAAGATAGGGGAGAACAGAAAAACAAACAAATCAACCACAAAACACCACCCAAGGTTACACTTTAGACATAAGAAACTTGAGAAATAAGATAGATGAGTTAGCTATATTCTGTAATCCCTTGTATCTCGGAATTTGGACTTCAGAAGAATAGCTGAGCACATCTGGGTTTGACAGACTGGGAGTTTATCTACACATGTATGGAATTTAAAATTGTGATGATGATGATGATGATGATGATGATGATGATGATGATTTACCTAAAGAATTTTAGAGAGAAAAAAATGAGGGCCTGGGATTGATCTCTGAAGGCCAACATTTCAAGGGCCAGTAGAAGAGGAATAGCTGGCAAAGGAAATGCCACAGAGAATTAGAAAGATGAACAAAATGTAAAGAGAATCCCAAAGAACAAAGTATTTCAGGAAGAAATTAGGAGCTAGTTTAATCATGTAGACTATTTGTTATGGTTTGTGTGTGAGGGCTTACATGTGAAAAGATGTAAGGTTCAGAGGAGAAATGATTATGTTGTGAAAGTATTAACCCAATTAGTGAATTAATCCCCTGATGGGATTACTTGAGTGATAACTGAAGTAGAGTGTGGCTGGAAATTGGGTGTGACTTTGTGGGGTATATATTTTGTATCTGACCAATGGAGTCCCTCTGCTAGTTTCTGACCATCATTTGTGCTGCTTCCTTTGGGCGCAGTCTTCTTCCATGATGTCCTGCCTCTTCTTGAGCCCTAAGAAATCGAGCCTGCTGTGTATGGACTGAAACCTCTAAAACTGTGAACCCCCCAAATCAACTTTTCCTCCTCTAAAATCGTTCAGTTCAGGTCTTTTACTTACAACAGCTAAAAAGCTGACTAAAAACATTATTGCTGAAAATTTAAGTCAGATGATGTTTGCAAAAAGAAAGTTCAGATTTGGCAGTATGGATAATGTTAGTGTTCTTAACATAGGCATGTTCTAAAAGTTAGTGTAGGTGAAAATCAGACCAGATTTTCTTTTTTTAGTTTAGGACCAGTGGAGGTATTTGGTGGTGTAGGTCATTTGGATAATACAAAAAAAATGTATACAGGTAGCTAGAAGAAAGTATGAACTATGAATTCTTTTGAGTATGATACTCAGTCTGGAGATATTCAGCCTCTAGAAAAGCCTAGGAAATCATAAGAGTTATCTTACCTGGAAAATAAAGATTTGGAAGGTTAATTCCATAGATGAAGCTTCATTGACCATCCTCATGGATATTTAATTGAAACAAAATTGGATCCAATTCATTACGGAAAATTTCCAAGTTTTATTAATGTCTGACATATAATAGCAACACACACATCACATTTTGCTATGGAAGACAGTTGACAAATGAATGAAACGTGTTAGCATAGCTTTCTCTAAGGACTAATTATTTGAATATACTATAATATGTCTTAATGTATTTTATACTTGAGTGTGTGGCTTCTTGGTTTAAGATCCTAGTTAGTTAAAATAAATAGTGAAATCAGGTATCCATATGAAATCCATACCTAATCAGGGGGCTAAATATGGCTCAGTGATAGAACACTTGCATAGCATGCAGAAGACCCTGGCTTTGATATTCAGGTCTGCCCCTCCAGAAAACAAAACAAAAATAAAATAAATAAGATAAAAAAGGAGAGAGAGAAAAAAGCCAAACCTTATCAGTAGAAAAGAATGGCTTAAATTTTTATCATTTTTACAAGTTTTTTTTTTTAGTTGTCAATGGACTTTATTTATATGTGGTGCTGAGAATCGAACCCAGTGCCTCACGCTTGCTAAGGCAAGAACTCTACCACTGAACCAAACCCCCAGCCCATATTATTAATAGGTTTCTATTTTATGTATGTGTGTGTGTGTGTGTGTATATGTATATATATATATATGTGATATGTGTGTATGCCTCATATTTCTGTCAAGTTCCATATATTATATGCTTATTTATCTCTACTGTTTACCTAGAGAATAAATACAGTCAGACAAATAGCTGAGAAACTCTGAAATTCAAAGTACTTGTTTAGAAAATTAATTCTAAGATGTATGCTGAGATGCTTCATTCACAATGGAGTATAATGGTTGAAAATGTAGAAATGACCACATTTGATTTAAATTATTTTTGTCACATAGTTTTTGATACTAGTAAAGAAACATTGGGTATGATTGACCTTATTAATTTTAATTTTATACAATTTAATAAAAGTTATGTTAGTGATTTTACAGAATGAAACCTTTATTCATTTATGCTTCTGAAAAATGACCTTGTAAAATGTCAAAATTGCTATTGTATGCTTTTGAAAAATACTTAATGATTTGTGCTTTATGCATTTAAACTCTTTATTGAAGGTCAAGGATTATATTAGGGCATTTTAGTCAGTAAAATGTTGACAGAAATGAACTAGGTGGTTGAATTCTCACTGACAATGTGTCACATTTGTTAAGAAATTGTCTAATGATAAGGCCAGATTTTTGCTCATTATTTTTCTTAGTAACAACCACTAGTTCATTAAATATTGCCTTAATTAGAGTATGTGTTATGTCAAAACTTAGGTTCTAGTCACAATTATTTAATAGATATTTAGTTTAAATTGCTATAGTTATGTTTTCTTCAATGAGTATGTGTATATGCCAAGTACTTAGATGAGATGGAATTGTGGGGATATTCCAAAGGCATTGGTAATTATATGACCTCAATGTATTTTTGATATTCCACATTAAATTTAGACATCCATAATTTGATCTAAGTAGTCATACTGCATTATGGTTGAATAGAACGTGTCCTATCAAAGCTGTTGTCCTTCTATAGGAATATTCAGGTATGAAATGGAATTCCTTGTGATAATTATAGGAAGGTGGGACATGGCTGGAGGAGTTGAGACACTGAGGACATGCCCTGGAATGGTAGATCTTACCTGAAAGCCTTCCTATATTTGTTTCTCTGTGTCTCTGTCTCTGTCTCTCTCTCTCTCTCTCTCTGCTACCTGGCTTCCATGAGCTAAGTAGTTTTCTGCCTCTGTACACTTCTGCCATGATGGTTTTCCTCACCCTGGGCCCAGAGCAATGGAGTGGTTGGCCCATGGTCTCAACCTCTGAAACTTGAAGCCAAAATAAACTTTTCTTATTTTGAGTTGTTTTTGTCAATCTAGAAAAGCCAGAAAATAGAGGCAGTGAAGGCAAACTGAGATCTTGTCTTATTTTCTTTTTTATAACTTTTCCTTATCACCTGATCCGTGCAGTATATTTGTTACCACTTACAGGAAGAGTTGTCTTTGTTTCGTGGTGGTGTTTATTTTTTAAAGCATAGTCCTCTTTAAGGAGATGGTTGTGATAAACAGAATATTTGCAAAGGCCTAGTATTGAAGTATAGTGAGCAAGTAGACATGTGAATTTAGTGTTAACAAATCTTGAGATTGCCTATTTTATGTATTACTTGAATGAAAGCTGCTTATGTGAATCTGTCTAAAGATCACATTGTCTTCTCTGGATTTTTCTTTATCCATACCTGCACATATATGTCTTGTTAATGTAGCATATGGACAAATATCTTAAATGCATGCATCCTTGGAGATGCTGCAATTTTAATTTCAAGGAATCATGTAAGTATCTTGAAATTATCCTTTAGATTTCATTTGCTATAGTGTGTGAGAGAGGCTAGATGATATTTAGAGTATCATATTCTTTTATTCATACTGTCTCATGATATAAATAATCATTCAACTTATTTTTCTCAGTCACATTTAGGAAATTGATCTGTATCTTATGGCTCCCCAATACTTTGGTATTTTCTAAGTCTTTTTTGATGTATTGAATCCCATTAAACTTTGTGTGGCCTACAGGAATCATGAGGCTCTAGGTTACTGATGATTACAGGTCTATGTCAGTCTCAAAGCTCAGAATACAATTGTTCTTTTTTTTATGAGCGTTAGTGAGTTTTATGGGTCTTCAGAAGACCTTGAAGCACCATTGCCCTTTCTCTAGGTAGGCTGTATTCATACCCTCACTGAGATAGTATCTCCATTTTATTAACAGTCTTTAATGTCTAATGTACTTTGTTGAATTTTCTCATTTCATATGTTGATTGTGGTAATTTTATTTATATTAAATGTCATGTTTTAATATTCCACCTTTGAAAAGGTATTTCAATGAATAGCATAAACATTAAAGGTGAGATAATGAATTTATGCTAACATGTCTTAAAGAAGAAAACTAGCTATCTTTTGGGTAATTCACGCTTTTATTACAGATGTTGCCTACTAATACTGACTTAGTTTTTTATCAGATTAAATTTTGGGAGGTTGTATTCATAGTCAAATGACAACATTTTACAGAGAAAACAAATATATCGTGTGTGTATATAGTATTTGCTTATATACTTGTGTGTGTGTGTGTATATATATATAGTATTTGCTTCCTCTGTAATGTGTGTATGTGTATATATAATACAGACACACACATCCATCATATATATATATATATATATATATATATATATATATATATATATCATCCTTTGCTTCTACTTCTTGTGATTTAAGTTGTATATTTTGCCTGTGAAAAGAAATGTTTACACTGTATCTCAATGACCATAGCAATTAATACATATTAGCCTTTATCCTCTGTGACGATACTATTTGGTGAATGTGAATAAACTCCATGTTATTTATCACAAAATAAGGAGGAAATAAAAAATCTAAAATCTATTTCACTCACATGGTTTCTGTAACAATTTACTGGATGCAGTTTTTATTTGGAGGAAAAGTGACATTTGTCTCAGAACCAACTTTTGTAATACATCCCTATATTTTTTATATAAGGATGAAAAATATTAATGCTCAGTTTATGAAAGACAAAATTATTTTAAGATTGAGAAACAGGATTCATTTAATATTACTAATTTTTTGTTGAGTAAGCCAAACATATTAGTTTTCTATATTTTATGATATGAGTGAAACATGGTTTAATGTACATTTTCATGCTAAAGGAATTCCTTTATGATAGAGTCAATATTAATGAACTTCACTTTATTTCTATGCTATAGCAGTACAGGGTCATGGTGAAAAGTTAAAGAACACTATTAGGAAAGCAGGATATGAACCAGGTACCATGGGTTGTTAAAGAAAATTGTATGATTCCCAAAATTTGCAGAAGACCCTCAATTGTTTAATGGAGTCCATTGTAAAAAACATTATTTTGTAATTTGTAGTAAAACTTTTCTGTAGCCTCTGATATCAGATTATTTTAAGTTTGCACTGAAGGATAGAGTGTTTCCCTAGCTTTAATATGACTACATTAAATTGTAATCATGCCCCATCATTTATATGTATGTGGTTTTACATAGGTAGTGTACAGGATGCATTAAAATCTCTTATGATATAAATTTAGTTATTTGGGACCATATGATCATTTGTCTCAGAAGAGCTTTCTGATTTCATTATGCTTTTCTTACCCAGCAGTAGTAAGCTGTTTACTTTAGAATTAAATTATGTGGGTAGAGTAAGTGGTAAACCTCTGAACTGCTTTTCCAGATCTTCCTATTTTAGTGTAGGACAATGTCTTTCTAAATTGTGCAATCTAAACTTGGCATCCTCCTGCCTCAGGTTTCCAAGTAACTAGAAGTACAGGCAGGCACCACTGTGTCCCACTTACTGTTAGGTGTATTTTCTACCTCATTTTATATTAAAAATTATATTCTCAGAGTAGTCACAGCTATGATTTGTTCAAGACCCACTTCTGAAAAAAATATGTTAGGGGGCTGGGGTTATAGCTCAGTGGTAGAGTGCTTCCCTAGCACAGGCAAGGCACAGGTTCTATCCTGAGCACCATATAAAAACACATAAATAAAAGATTTTTATCTACAACTAAAAGTATATTTTAAAAACTATTGTTAACACCACAAAAAAGCAAATAAAAAAGTTTAAATTCATAATAATAAAAAAACAATAAAACTCACTTCTAATACTGGTGTGAACCAGTATTAAGACACTTAATATCTAAGTCTCTTCATCTATGAAATGGAACAGTAATAGCATCTATCCTTTAGGTTTATTTTGACAGTTTTAATTTATATAAAATGTTTGGAAAAATACCCACCATGCTGACATGGAGTTGTGATCATTTTTATCATTTCTTTAGTACAGAGGTGTAGTCAATTTTTTTGTTCTTTGTTTTCAAGGACAGTGGTTGACATATTTGACAACTTCAATACTGTTTTTATCTGTTCCACTTGATTTAGAGTCTATGAGCTGGTTAAGTAAATGTAGCAATCTGATTTTGCAGAGGAAGACACTGTGGGACAGAAATGTATCCTATTACAGTAATGAAACTAGTAATTAAGTATCTAGTTTTGAATATAGCTCTTCTGAAAGTTTGTTATTGCTCCAATTTGTATGTTCCTCCATTTTGGAATAATGTGTTCTTTCAAATAAGTAATATGTGGTAAATGTATAAAATGTTAGTACATGTATCCATCATTTTGCTTTTCTTGGGTTAAAAATGTGAACTCTGAAACATCTTACTGTTGATGTGTGTTATAAAACTGTAGATATGTACACTTAAAATATAACAAAAATTTTGTCCAAAATGTAGAGGGACAAGGTTAAAGACAAAAAATGAAGAAAAGACTCAGTTCTTGGCTTAAGCTGTTATGTTGGTAGACATAGGGCAAGAAAAGAAAAAGAAAAAGGAAAAAAAGTCTATGGTTGGAATGTAAGATTGCCAAGTTGTCCACTCTCAAAGTAAAAATGTAATTTAATATTTACAAATTGTCCGTTTTCAAAGTAAAGTTCTAGCAACTATTGGATTGAAATTTCCTTCAACTCAGTAAAAAGCAATGGCTAAAAGTTTTAAGATTCATTTAGTCCTAAGGCTGTCAGATGAATACTATTGATTCATTTCTCTTGAGTCTTAATTTAGAGGTTCAGGTTTCCATGATATGTGTATTTTATAAAACATGAAATATACCTTTTGATATCTGTGGGATTTTATTTACTTTAAGTTAAAAAAATACCTGTAGCACATTTGAGTATGAGAATAAAAATTAATAATTCTTGATGTGTTCCTATTGTCATCTGCCATTTTATCTACCAGTTGACCATTGTACCCTCATTTTTTGAACCTCAGTATTCAGTGTATGTGAAGTATACTTTTACTACAGCAAGGCCAATTTGGTTGTCCATTTATGCATATGAGTTATGTAGTCTGTGCATATGCCTATCACATACCAATTCCCCAAGTGAAATATCTGGTACCTCTGAATCATCTAATCATGGCACTTACCTCCTTTATAGTCCTGTTTACTCTTTCTAATTAATCCTGAGTTCAGATTTGAGAATACAGAAGAGAGTTAACTGTGCCTTAATGGAGTCTTTCATTTTCTTAAAATGCATTCTATTAACTTGTGCCATTTGCTTTCTAAATGCCTTTGAGTTGCTTTTAAATGTTCTCTTTGGTATCCTCAACCTGCATCTAGCATCTCCAGGGTAGGAAACAGGTCGCCTGTTTGTTTGGTTCCCTTTACAACACCAGTAAGTGTTTAGTTAAATTTTTTCCTGACTTCTTTAGTGAGGAAATGCTCAGGATATACAAATTGATTTTAAAGTAGCTTACATAATACAAAACTGTTTAGACACAGGAATTGGTGAGGTGCATGGTCTCCTTAAAACCCTAAGCCATATATGTTTATTATCAATATGGTGTGTATATATATATATATATATATATATATATATATATATATATATATCCCTTTGTGCATCCTTTGTATATTTGTGTATTTTTGGTACCAGAGATTGAACCCTGGGGTTCTTAAACACCGAGCCATATCCCTAGCCATTTGTATTTGTTTATCTTGAAACAGGGTCTTGACAAGTTGCCCAGGATGACCTCAAACTTGTGACCCTCCTCCTGCTTCAGCTTCATGAGTAGCTAGAATTACAGGTGTGCATGACTGCACCTGGCTTAACAATGTTTTAAAATTCATTTTCTAATACAAGTTTTTGAATCCTGGGGCACTTAAACATGAGCTATATTGTCCCTACCACCTTTTTAGCTTTATTTTGAGATAGGGTCTCACTAAATTGCAGAAGTTGACCTCAATCATAGGATCCTCCTGCCTCACCCTTCCAAGTCTCTGGGATTCCAGGCATGTGCCACCATGCCTGGCTTGTCCATTCCTTATTTTTAACTCTAAATAAGGGAAAAATTCTTAGAAATTTTAGGTATTGAAGATATTACCTGTAGTCTTGAAATTTTGGCTTGGCAAAGTAGTCCTGTTTAGCAATGCATTTTAAGTGGCTATATAGTTGGAATAATGTTGATTTTATTTTCAAATTTGATTTAATATTTTATGCAAGCTTAGTTTTATCTTGAAATCAGAATTAGTATTCCAAGATCATAGAGGAAAATAATGCATAGATATAATTAACTTTTCTGTTAAAAAAAACAATAAAAGACCTATGAACAAATACTGTCATGGTGATTCAAATCCTTAATCCATGAATGTGTATTAGTCTCACTGATTGGGAGTCTCTTGTCACTCAGTAGGTCAAATCTAATCCATTTATCTATAGTCTTAACTACTCATTTGCACATTGACTTAACTCTGTGTATTTAAGCATTCCATGTTTTTATATATCTAAGCTTGAGTGCATTATTGAAAGTTTTATTCATTATCTTTACTTCCTAATGAAGAAAAGTGATAATTCTTAATGAATACATACACATTTGCATCAGTGTCATGAGTCCCACTGCTGTAGACTGTAACAAGTATGAACAAAATATCTGAGTTCTTAGCTTTCATTAATTTGCACCTGTTATATCAATGACTTTTAATAAAACAATAGGTAAAATTGACATTTTCTTAAAGCAAGACCAGATTTATTCCATAAGAGACTTTGTTAATTGTTAGGCTAAGATCTAAATATGCTCTACTTTTCCTTTTTATTTTTGCTCATTGTATTAGATTGATCACTTTTTAGTATATTTTTAATTATGATTTGCATCAAGAATGAATTATGAGTAATAATGGCAATTTACCATCAAATATAAAAATGTTGTAAATGGGGCAGGGGATGTGGCTCAAGCGGTAGCACGCTCGCCTGGCATGCGTGCGGCCCGGCTTCCATCCTCAGCACCACATACAAACAAAGATGTTGTGTCCGCCGATAACTAAAAAATAAATATTAAAAAATTCTCTCTCTCACACATACACTCTCTCTTTAAAAAAAAAGAATGAATTATGTTCTAACTTTTCATTTCTAATTGTCTTTACATATTCTTTTCTCTCAACTCACCATGAAGTAGAAGAGGGGCATGGTAGAGAGTCATTTTCTTTGTGTAACATTTTCTTTTTCTAAACACTTTTTTTGGTTGTTGATGGACCTTTATTTTATTTATTTATATGCTGTGCTGAGAATTGAACCCAGTGCCTCTCACAAGCTAGGATAGCACTTTCCCACTGAGCCACAATACCAGCCCCCTATGTAACATTTTCTAATATTACACAAAGGTTTAGGATATTATTTTCATTATTATGAAATGTATTTAATACTTGTAAAAATTGTCATACCGAATAGTCTTAGATCATATCCAGGTAGGGTTGTAGTATTTTTTCAACACTGTACTATGATTTAAGATGACAATTTGCTCTTTTCCATTCTACTCTTTAAATGCAAACCAATCCCAATTACCTTTATTTAACATTTTCTTTTCTGCTTTGCTTTCCTTTTCTAGCCTTCTCCCTATTTTTTTCCTCTTTTTCCTTTGCTTTTCCTACACAAACATACTCCTTGGGTACACAGAACTACAACCATACAAAAGGAGGAAATATTGTAAAATCTTCATGTCTTTTAAAAATCCACTTCATATATTCTTATTTATGATCATGCTATAATTTCAAATGCTTCTGCTTTGTAAACACAAGACAAGACAAGGTGGAAAAGCTTAATTGTTTGTACAAATTCCAAATATTTATCTACATATACACTTTCATGTTATTCCTTCAGACTGAAATAACTCATGAAGATGTGAATTCTTATCACAATATTTTCTCTGAAATAATTGTAGTATATAATTTATAAATGACAACCTGAAGTTTAGTTACTTCATAATCCTTCAAACTTCCATTGAGACATTACATAATATATTGTTTAGCCTTTGCTTGCTTCATTTATTCATCAGTCATTCATCCAAATAAATTGTTCTTGAGAATCAGCCATATGTTATGTTCTCATTGGGCTGGCTCTTAAACAATGAATAAAATGGGAGTCCTGACATGGAAGAATTCACAATCTAGTTAGAGACATGGGTGTATAGATGAACAGATAAATTACAGTGTAGTGACATAATAACTATAGTTGAGGTGTGAAAAACTGCCCTGGGAATCTTAATTTTGCCTGAGGCAATTGAGAAGGTCTTACATTGGAAGAAGTTTTGTTTCTGAAGAATGAAAAGAATTTTACCAGATGGAGAAGACAGTTGAGGGTATTTGTGGTAGAGGGATATACACATGCCTGTAAATCATTGTTGAGGATGATGTTCCAGAATGGAATAAGATGTGTCCTGCTCAGAAAGAAGAGCTTTTGCAGCCTAGGGAGGTAGATATTAAAACAAATAACCACTATTCATTCTCGGTAGAAATAGTGTGAGTTAAGATTCAACAGAAACATGAAGATATTCCTAAGTGTGCCTGACTGGGAAAGCTTTTTTTTTTTTTTTGCTGAAAGAAGTAGTTCCTGAGGTGATCAACCTCAACAATAAGAATAATAGCCACTAACATTTATTGAAATGTTACTCTGTGCTTGCCACTGTGCTAAGCACATTACATGCATTCTCTCATTTAATCTTCACAGCATTTTGAAGTAGATACTATTATTGAAACCTAATTAGGGAAAAATAGTTGAAGCTCCAGATGGTTAAGTGACTCCCCTAGGATCTCATGGAAATGACAGAACTGGGCATTGAGCCTGGTCAGTCTGAGTCTAGATTCTTTGTCCACACATAAATTCCATGCAATAAGCCATCTTATATGTTACAGTGGAAGTTAAAAATATGAATATTAACCATGATTCAACCTCTCTCCTTGAAGGTTTCACAATCCAGTGCTTGCACATGACAACTCTTGTAAATAGTTGTCTAATAAAATTATATGTCTTAAGTTTGAGATATTTTTAAGATTCTTGGGGCAGCTCTATAAAGTTGTAAGACAACTGCAAGATTTATTGCAGAGGAAAAAATTTAAAACTTAATCTGTTACTACTTGTGTACTGTTCAAATAGTTATCTAGCAGCTTTGAAGCTCAGGATTGTAAATTGAATTTAATAATAAATGCTTTTCAGCACTGTTATTAATAGTAAAGGAATTAAAAAGAACATAGGCTGCAGAAAGCACTGAGTGACTTGGACATAATATCTTCAAATGATAACGGATAGAATTTCTTTCAACAAAAATGATGTTTAAAAGAATGTGGGTTTGGAGTTTGACAAATATTACTGCATATGGAACTTTAGCAATGTGGAGTCATAGTTTTCTCAGCTATAAAATAGGGATAATACTATCAACTTTATGTGGTAGGTTTGGATATCCTATTACACATTCCCCAATTGTTTATGGAATGTGTCAGAGAATAAGATGCCTTGGAGTTTGGAATGAGGAAGATTTCACTGCAGAAAAGGAGTTTGAAAGAATAGGATGATGTCTTTAGAGGCCTCTGTAGAAAGCACCTGGAGTTTGTTAACAAAGTTGCCGAGTTAAGTATTACCTCTGTCTGTTATATGGGAATCTTTGCAAGGAAATAGAGGCAGCCGCAGAGTAATCAAAGAGAAAACCGGAAGGACTAGAGAAATAACTCTGCCCACCCCCTTTTTCTTTCATATTTTCATTGAGCAGAAAATAGTCAAGAAGAAAAAGGGGTAGACAGCTGCTCTGTTCTTGCTTGTCAGTTTTCAGTTGGAGAGAAATGCACAGAGAGAATACCAGGAGAGGCTCATGGTCCCAGGCTGCTGTCACTTAATAGTTTTTGTGTCTTCTTTTTATAGGTATATTTTCTTCTCCCTTGCTGTCAGCTGTCAGTTTGCATGGTTGTCAGTGTGTCTTCCATACTTCAGTAGTTGGGGCCCGAGTGCTAGCATTAAAGAAATTAGAGGCAGTAACACCTTTGTATCTAAGTTACTGAATTAGCTTGGATTTTTCAAAAAGCTTCCAACATCATCAGGCAAATAGGAGTACAGGAAGAAAGATACTTAGCAGAGTTAACGGGGTGTGCCAGTAAGATTACTGGGGGCCTTCCAGTTGGGTTAAGAAATGGAATGGCAAAGGAAAAGAATAGGGAAAGTAGTACAAAGAAACACTCTGGATTTTAGATTCTCCTACAAGAACTTGGACACAAAGTTGAAACTTACTATTTGGTTTTGGCTATCAAATCGTTAAACAATACCTATTTTTCAATGTTGTGATGAAGGCTCACTTAGCACATTTACTTTGCTAGAATATACATTAGAAGTAATTCATTTACAATCCCACACCCCTATAAAGAAATTCATGTATGTACCTATTAAAATATGGACGTTCTTCATATTTCAAGTTGTTTACAGTTTGCAAAAAAACAATTATTGGATGATAATATATATTTTAGTCAGTTTGAATTAGTAAACACATTGAATAATAGTGAGAAATACATTTGAGAAGGTTACAATGGGAAATGAAAAAGGGAGAACTGTTCAGATGGTTCACTGAAGACAAATTCTGGTATGAACTTAAATCTGACTGGCATTGGTAACCTTGATGGATCTAGCAGGTTAATATTTGAGAGGACCAGATCTGGCATGGGCACTAGAGTGGAAGAAATTGGGTACAGGGACATGAACTATGTGATTTTTAACAAACAAAGGTTGAAGTATTGAAAACTTACAAACTGTGTTAATAGAAGTGGATTTTGAAGGGTAGGAGACAGGATCAGTGAGTGTTGATGATGGAGCCATAGGATCAACTGGATGATAAACCCAGGAAATTAGAAAATGGTTCTGGTGATAGTACAGTAGCAAAGGACCTTTTTGTAATGAAATGCCCATGCTTACTTTTCTGACACAAATGTTATAATTACAGACGTTTTTCATGCAGCTAAAAATAAAGATTTGGAAAAATAACTTTTTTAAGATTTTCTAAGGATTGAGGAACAAGAAATACATTATTGAACCATAGAAAGCAAATACGGTTAATGGCAAAAGGAAGAAAAAGAAAGAGAGAGAGATGTGGGGATGGTGATCAGTGTTTAAGATTAAGTAACAGTTCAGGAAGAAAGAGAATGGGAAAAAATTCAGGGGAAATTTATGGACAAAATTAGCAGTTTCTGTCAAATGGTATATCTGAGAACCAGGTTGCTAGAGCTTAAAGATGGAACAATTTGTTTCTTGGCTTTGCTTCTTAGAGTAATTTTATTTTCTTTTTATAAAATTCACTTCTATTTTTTGTTTCAGATTTCTGGAGTTATTACTTTTGATATGTACTTTTATTTGCCTCTCTTTCTCCCCACACTTTTTTTTCTATTCTTTCTCATGAAACATCATATTTTTAACTTTTTTTCTAATCCTTTCATAAATCATGAGACTCTACCTTTATGACACTTTGAAACAGATCAGTTCCTCAGCTTCTACTCCTCTGAGAACTAGGTACAGACATTTGTCAGTTAAAAAGTACTTGCAAGAAACCATCAGCTTTTTCCACAGTGATTAGAAGTTTCTGAAACTCCAATGTAGTGCTAGAAAGCAATAAACCCTGAAGTCAGTTTTCTCATCTGTAAAATAAGAGGGATAATAATTTTATTTTTCAGGTAAGTTAATAATGAACCCAAACAAATTATGGTATTTTTGAGGTTACAAAGCATGAAAATATTTAGAATAGTTACCTGGCTCATAGTAAATAACTTACGAGTGTTAGATACCATTGCTTTCTTCTGCTTATTATTCAGATTTATTGGTATTATAAACTTGAAGTGTGTTGACTATTAATTAGAATTAACCAACTTTTAGACATTATTTCATTATATCCTTTGGTCTGTTGGTGAAGTTTGCCCTCAGAGTAATTGATTTTATTTTTAAAAGATGATATTTAATCCAGTCTTATTAAAGATGGGATGGTAATTTCCTTAAGAATACATTTCAGGAAGAATACTCATATCTCTCAGTTATCAAAATATACTACAGTTAGCTTCAAAAATTCTCTAAAGGTGTAAGACATCTACAATGAAAACTACAGAACATTGAAAAAAGAAATTGAAGAAGACCTTAGAAGATGAAAAGATCTCTCATGCTGTTGCATAGGTATGTTTAACGTTGTCAAAATGGCCATACTAACAAAAGCATTATACAGATTTAATGCAATTTCTATTAAAATCCCAATGATATTCTTCATAGAAACCTAAAAAAGCAGTCATGAAATTCATTTGGAAAAATAAGAGAGCCAGAATAGCCAAAACAGTCCGTAGCAAGAAAAGTGAAGCAGGGGGCATCAAAATACAAGACCTTAAATTATACTACAGAGCCATAGTAACATAGAACATAGTAACATAGTAACATAGTAACATGGTACTGTCAACAGAACAGATACATAGGCCGATGGTACAGAATAGAAGCCACGGAGATAAACTTACATAAATACCATGATAACATATTAGACAAAGGTGTGAAAAACATACCTTGTTGAAAAGATAGCCTCTTCAACAAATGATGCTGGGAAAAGTGGAAATCCATATTTAACAAAATGAAATTAAACTCCTGTCTTGCACCCCACACAGAAGTCAACTCAAAGTGGATCAAGGACTTAGGCAGTCTCTCTGCCTAAAAGAAGAAAAAGTGGGCCCAAATCTCCACCATGTTTTCTTAGGAACTGATTTCCTTAACAAGACTCCTCTGCTTGGTCGGTGGCTCAGTGGTAGAGCACTTGCCTACCATATGTGAGGCACTGGGGTTCGATTTTCAGCACCGCAAATAAGATAAATGGTCCATTAACAACGGAAAAACAAAACAAAACAAGACTCCTAACTCACAAGAAATAAATTCAAGAATAAATAAATGGGATGGACTCAAACTAAAAAGCTTCTTCACAGCAAAGTAAACTATAACACGAAAAGAAAGCCTATAGAATGGGAGAAAAATCTTTACCATATACACCTCAGAGCATTATCTCTAGGATATATGAAGAACACAAAAAACTTAACACCAAAAAACAAATAGCCCAATCAATAAATGGGCAAAGGAACTGTACAGAAACTTCACAGAAGAAATATAATCAGTCAAAAAATATGAGAAAAAATGTTCATTTTGGGAGCAGATTTCTGCCATACACACATCAGAGAGAGCACTAATCTCTAGAATATATAAAGAACTCGAAAATCTTCACACAAACACACACACACACACAAAAAAAAAAAAAAAAAAAAAAAAAAAAAACAAATGACCCAATGAATAAATGGACTAAGGAACTGCACAGAGACTTCTCAGAAGATGATATACAATCAACCAACAAATATATGAAAAAATGTTCAACATCTCTAGAAATTAGAAAAATGCAAATCAAAACCACACCAAGATTCCATCTCACTCCAGTCAGAATGGCAATTATCAAGAATATCAGCAAAAATAAATGGTGGTGAGGATATGGAGAAAAAGGTACGCTCATATATTGCTGGTGGGAGTGCAAATTGGTGCAACCACTATGGAAGGCAGTATGGTGATTCTTCAGAAAACTTGTAATGGAACCACCATTTAACCCAGTTATCCCACTCCTAGGTTTATACTCAAAGGACTTAAAGTCAGCACACTACAGTGATACAGCCATATCAGTGTTGATAGCAGCTCAACTCACACTAGCTAAACTATGGAACCAAACTAGATATCCCTCAATAGATGAATGGATAAAGAAACTATGGTATATATAAACAATGGAATATACTCAGCCCTAAAAGAGAGAGAAATTATGGCATTTTCCAGTAAATGGATGGAACTGGAGAATATTATGCTAAGCGAAATAAGCCAATCCCAAAGAACTAGAGGCTGAATGTTTTCTCTGATATGCAGATATTAATTCACAATGAGGGGGATAGAGGTTCTTTGTATTAGACAAAAGGGAGAGGAGTGGGTATGGGGGTAGAAATGATAGTAGAATGAATTGGACATTATTACCCTATGTACATATATGATTACACAACCTGTATAACTGTACATCAAGTACAACAAGGAGAATTATACTCCATTTATGTATGATGTGTCAAAATACATTCTTTTGTCAAGTATAACTAACTAGAACAAATAAAAAAATTGAAAAACAGAAAACCCAAGTATCTTCTAAAATCAGTTGCTATATGTGAAACAATAATCTGTATTAACAAACATTGTATTTGAAGGGACATTATTCAACAGCGTGGCATTTCTTATTGTGTGATTGTTCTGCCTTTTATAAGTCCACTAGTGTTTCAATTTTGGGAACATCTCATTTTGATTTTCACTGATGCCTAATAAAACAGTAGTGAATTCAAACTTTTCTACTGTCTTTCCTATCTGCATTCATTTTTTTTTCTTCAATTGACTGGGCTTCTCATGAGCCTTCCAGGTTTGTTATAGTAGTAAGTGTGATCCAGTATGTTTATTTTATATCAAATTTACTTTTTTTCCCTTTCTAGTTATTATTTATTCCTAATTATTCATGTGCATGTGCCTTCATGAAGTGGCTTTGTAACATTTCTTCCTCAGCTCCAGCAAATGCTGCTTCAAAATCTCATTTGTCTCTATGTTTATAGCAGATGGTGTCTGTAAGAGAACATTAATAGCTGTATCCAGAGTACTCTAACTTCATATTTGTACACTAAAACTATATATTGTTCAAACTTGTATGCTTTCTTTAGTTCTGAGCAAATTATATTTAAATAGTTTTGTTTCTAGTAATGTCTTAAAAAACTTCTTGGCCCTTTTTGTGAGAAGTAAGTTAAAGGATTATGTTAGGAACTACAATTAACTTTCTATAGTAGGAATATATTATCTTTAAATTTTTATCCTGGGAGTGCTGGGGTTGTGGCTCAGCAGTAGAGTGCTCGCCTTGCACATGCGAGACCCTGGATTCAATCCTCAGCACCACATAAAAATAAATAAATGAAATAAAGGTATTGTATCCAACTAAAACTAAAAAAATAGATATTTTTAAAAATTATAATCCAGCAAAAAGGTATGTCTTGAAACAAATCACAAGCTGTCAAATTGTTGGTGATAATTTTTTTGTGTGTATTTTCATTTGGATCAGTAGGTGGGGTAGTTCACCAAGTGTGAAATTTCCATTTAATCTTTCTTTTCATGAAATATAAATTCCCTGGTGGCTAATTCAAGTAAAATTGATACTGAACTTTTCTTAAGCTTAGGTTGTTCTTGTTTTTCTTGGAGAACACCTCAGCTTGAATTTATTCATTTTGATACATTGTGAAAACTTCTTTGGAACTATGAAAATTATTTTATGCTGGTCTTTGTACAGTACAATCTAGACTTTCAGTGTCATCACAGTGTTAGTAGGAAAGAATGAAAAAATTAGGAGAGATATTCACCTTTCTTTATAAACAATAAGGTTCAGTTTATTGTAGGTTACTCATCTTTACTGAGTATGAAAAGATTTGGTAATATTGATCCAGTTTCTGCCCTCTCTCTGCAAGTTTACACTCACAGATCAGGAGATAGAAGCCCCCCCCCCTTAAAAGTTTGAGACTATAAACACTCTTTATAAAAGACTGGAGTGCTATTGACAAGTTGCTTCCATCTCTTCTGAAGGAAAATTGTTGAAAAGGAACTAACTCATTCTTAGGTGCTTTGTATTTAACTGTTGTCTCTGCTTCTGCTGTTTTTCTTCTGTTGGCCAGAATGTAATTTGTTTTAACCTCGCAAATGTATCATCATCAGGCACATTTTATCATTGTATCCATCTACTTTTTCTGTAGTTGCCTCAGTTCATACTGTAGCTTGTCAGAGATGTTGGTATTTTATCAGTTATGGCAGGAACTTCTTGGTGATTTTGTCTTGCTGTTTAATGTCAAAGGTGTCTATTTTTTAATCCTTGGCACAGCAGGGAGTCTGTGGGGTCTGTCATAGGCTCCTATGGTCAAGCTGGGGATTAAGTTGTGCCTTCCTTCCTTCCTTCCTTCTTCCCTCTCTTCTTCCCTCCCTCCTTTATTTCCCCATCTCCTTCCCTCCTTCCTTCCACCCAAAGGAAAGGACTTTCTAGCTACCTTTGTTGGAATATGCTTGTTTTAATATTCGTCAAATGTAATTACCAGGACTCCTTAACATTGTGATGTCCCTCAATACAAACTTGGTAATTGCTACATCTTTTTTAATATGGACCTTAGAGGAAAGGATTGTAAATAACTACCTGGAGTCTTTTCATTTCTCTCTTAATATTACTGTACCTGAGTAGCTGAAAATTTTTATCTTTATTTTCCTTTGTGTGGTGGTGAGGGAAGAATACTCATTTTTTAAAGATTATAAATAGTATATTAAGTCAAAGTTCATATATACAGTAAAATCTTGAAAAGCATATGCAATAACATGACTTCTTATATAATTTGAAAGGGGAGGATTAGAAAGTAAATCTGTGGATAATTTGGGACCTTCTTTGTTCATTATATAATCATGTATAGTCAATGTAAACTTTATTCTCTTTGTTTAATATTTTTAAGGCAGTACAGATAATTTGAAATATATGGTTTTTAATTAAACTCATGATAACACACCCATCCATTTTATTTAATTCAATTTTTAACCCCACCTGTGAGCTTATTGCTTATCTTGATGGTAGTTGGAAGTGCAAATAATGCTCAGTAATGTGTTCTCTTAGTGCTTTTGAAATATTTCAATCAAGACAACATAAAATAAATAGAAAGTTTCAGTGGTGTGGCTTAAAATTTTTTTCCTGACTGCCTGTACTCTCAAATACTGGCATAATTTTCATAAAACCCAGATAATAGAAGGAGGAAAAGCCATGTGAGTGGAACTGACCAGCTGAAAATTGATTGTACTTTGTACATTGTGCCAAGATAGCATGGTGGAAAGCCAGAGAGACACATTAATTATAGCAGAATCTTAGTTGCCTAGGAAAGGAAATTGTTGCTTGCAAAACCTGTTGGAAGTTATTAGTTAATATGAGATGTTTTAGCATTTGCATTTATTAATCTGACTTATGCATTTAAAATAAGTTTATCTATTTAAATGTACATCTGATGTAGAGGACACTGAGTGCCCCATATTTCCTTGAACACCAATATCATAATACTCATATGTTTTCAATTGATTGATTAAATATTTTAAGTAAAATGCAGTTGTCTTGTTATGTTACCATGCCTCTGATTATATTTACCTATTCATATGTGAGACAGGACAGTCTAGCATCTTAGGAATTCAGTATAAAAAATTATACACGATATACACTTATTTTAATGAAGTTTGGGTATGATTTTTAAGAAGAATCCTTCAGTTATTGCAATGTAAGTATATGATTCCATTTTCTGTTACTATAGCTAAACAACTGAAGTTGTTTTTAACAAAAGAGATTTATGTAGCTCATAGTTTTGGAGGCTGATAGTGGTGCACCAGCTCTGATAAGGGCCTCCTTAGATGTATCACATCATGGTAGATATCCTAATGGTAAGAGTGTGTGCTGGAAGGAGAGATCACATAGCAAAACTAGAATCCATTGCAAAATTGAGAGGGACCAGTAAAGATCTTCCTCTAGGCCTCACCCTCTAAGGGCCCTATCAGCTGTTAATATCAGGATATTGATAATCAAGCTCTCAACACATGTACCCTTGGGGAACACAAACCAATTCCAAAACATACCAGTAAGGGTGTAAAACAAGATTCATTTATTATTGATTTTTAGTTTTTGTTTTTATGAGAGGTAGTATATTTTCTGCTATTATGCCAACATTACTAAGATACTAACATACTAACATTTTTATATATTATCCTTTTGTTTTTGCATCATGCTTAACATGACTTTCAGAGGGAAATTAGTCATATGTTGTGAATCCATGTCCTTAATTAGCCATTCACAAATGATTGGTGATATATTTTTTAAATGTTTTAATTAATGGAAATTTTTATAGCAGGTTTAGGATTACAGAAAAAATAAGTAGAAAGTAAAGAGAATTCCCGTGCACACCCTCACCACTGCTCCCCCTCTCCCAGTTTACATTATTATTAATATTAGGGTTTACTTCTTGAGTTGTATAGTTCCATGGGTTTGAAAAAATATATAATAACATATATTCATCATTATAGTATTGTACAGACCCTATATGCTTCATCTACTCTCCCTCTGCTGGCAACCACAGATCATTTTGCCATCCATGTAATTTTACCTAATCTTTCCATATTAGCATATTTCTTTAAGTAATACTTAAGGTTGTTTTATGAGTTTTCATGACTTGAAAGCACATTTCTTAAATTATTGATTAATATTCCATTGTATGGAGGTACCAGCCTGTTTATCCATTCACCTATTGAATGATATCTTGGTTGCTTCTAAAATTTGGCAGTTGTAATTGAAACTGCCATAAATGATCATGTATTGGTTTTAGGGGGGCATAAATTTTGACTTGTCTGAGTAAATACCAAGTAATATGCTTGTTGGATTATATGATTTCCTTGTTACAATTTTGGATTCCAAATTCATAGAATTGGACTAATTTTAACCCTTTAGTTCTTAGCCTGTTATCATTGATTCATGAGTGATTCACTTTTTAATTTTTGTATTTGTTCTTTTTAGGTATATATGACAGTAGAGTGTATTTTGACATTATATGCACACATAGAGTATAACTTCCCATTCTTGTGGTTGTACATGATGTGGAGTTACACTGTTGGTGTATGCATATATGAACATAGGAAATTTATATCTGATTTATTCTGCCGTCTTTCCTGTTCCCATCCACTCTCTCTTTCCCTCATTCTCCTTTGTCTAATCCAATAAACTTCTATTCTTATCTTCCTCGGGCCTTGTTGTGTGTTAGCTTGTACATATGAGAGAGAACATAATGGCCTTTGTTTTTTGGGATTGGCTTATTTGATTCACTTTTTACTTATTCATTTATTAAGTTATTTAATTAGCAATATTATATAATATACTAAGTATCTCTGATCTTTCCACCCAAAACAAAATGGAGAGTCTTGACAATCACTTATTACTTAAGTATATTCATCTCTTAACAGTGTATCCCTTGTGTCTTTCACATAGAGACTAAGGCCATTTTAGCTTTAAATGTTATAATGGTTTTATATTCATATTTATTTTTTAAAACTTACTTGAATTGTTTGGGATATCCTCCTCAGGAATAATCATCCAATTAAGTTGAAATGTTTTTTCCCCTCTAAATATACAATAGGCCTTAGTAGATTTTCACTTGAATTAATACTAATTTTGTCTATTTTGATGCTGTTCCAAGCATTAATGATATATTTTCCACTGGCAATATAAAAAGAAAATCATATGCTGAAAAACTAAGGCTGTTAGTAAAGTTATAAAAATCAGGAAAGACTACGATTGTCACATCATTATGTGAAAGAGATCCTTGGGGGAATACATCAAGTTGTTAATGCCAAGACTCCTGTATCTTAAATCTACCTGCAACTTAAAGCTAATAGTAATAATACCATTCCAACTGAAGCATCAACTAGATTAAGAGAGATCCCAAAGGACAAGGCAAATTCAAACATTTGGCTGTGTGGTGCTGCAGCTGACCCATTTGCCTCTCTGGTAAGGTAATGTAGTTAATATCAGCTTAGGTATCCATTCATTTTAACACGGGATGGTCATTGTTTAAAATACTTTCTCATGAAAATGAACCTGAGTTATCCCATAAATAAACTGTTGTTTGAAGTGACTCAGGAATATAATTCCTAATTTTCTTAGTTGTCTTTTAGTGTGCTTATATGCATTCCTTTGTGTGTACATGCATTGCTATAGCTTATGGGATTTCTTTCTAATTAACAATAGTTAACTTTTGGATGCATGTTTATGGTAGAAAGGTGACTTCACAGTTATAGTTATTATCACTTTCTAGCAAATGTTTTTTTGAATGCTTATTGTTATAGATGAACACAGTACCTTTATTTTATATATTTACTTTTATGTGATACTGAGGATGGAATCCAAAGCCTCCTACAGTTGCCCTATCACTAACCTACAACTCCTACCCTGGCAAATGGTTTTACATATAAGGAAGAATATTTTTTTTTGAGAGAGAGAGAGAGAGAGAGAGAGAGAATGAGTGAATTTTTAATATTTATTTTCTAGTTATTGGTGGACACAACATCTTTGTATGTGGTGCTGAGGATTGAACCTGGGCCGCACGCATGCCAGGCGAGTGCGCTACCGCTTGAGCCACATCCCCAGCCCCTAAGGAAGAATATTTAGCCATCACAAAAGTTGCAGATAAGATGAGCATTAACTATTGTTTTCTTATGATGCCCTTAACTCTTTGAGAAGAAAAGAATGTCTTCCCCCCAGAAAGTGAGATCTTAAAGATGGGATAGGGTCATCTTTCATTCGTCATAATGTCCTTTGGGACTTGTGCATAGAATGCCTTAAAAATTATCATTGTATCTGTGCATGTTGACATTCTTGACTAATGTTATTTATAGCAAATATTATGAAGAGCTCTCCTAAAGACCAAAAATATATAATGTAAACAGTATTAAATGCAAAAATGAAAATAACAATGGCCAGTAATATTGAAATATAAAAAATAACCAGAATCTGAAATGATGAGTGAAAATAGTAATTACTTGTTATTATGTGAGTATGTTTGATAAAGAAGAAGTCTAAGACTGGGTAAGTAGATTATATTGTATAAAAACTATCGTTTATTCATTCCATCAATATTAACTAAAGATTTTCTTTGTGTAGAGTACTTTCCCTCATTTGGGGGATACAAAGTTAATCAGTTAAGACCACTGTTATCAGGGAGCTTATACTGTAGTAAGGAGCAAAGCTTGTAAATAACTAGTTAAAATACAGTAAAATTGTTATAATGGGATAACTAAATATAAAACTAGTGGAAATGATAGGGAAAGAAAGCCTAAGGCCTGCCAGAACAGAGATGAGGGTTTGCAGTTAAATTTTTAAAGGCCATGGGCTACAAGGGATGTGCCACAGAATAAAATATATTTACATACTTGGAATCAGAAGATACAAGTTACTGTCCCAGGTCTACTAGCCTTGACATCAAGTAGGTCAATTTACATGTCTGAACCTTTTTCTTCTAATATAAAAGGTAGTTGTTGTTGTTGTTATTATTATTATTATTATTAAATTATTTTATGGTTAATGAGAAACGGTAGAATTGTTTATCCCATATTATGGTATATACTTTTTTCACATACATTGCCTCTACTGTTGACAATGTCTGGTGTCCAGCCCGATCTGAAGTCTGTTTGTTTGGGGAATGGTGTGTTATTATTTTCCATCTGTTAGGTAGAATAGGAAAAGTTCAGCAAGGTAGCGAAGATGAGCATTGGCAAAGGAAGACCTCTATTTATTCTCTAGAAAGATGTATGTACCAAAATGTAAATCTTTTACAATGCAAAGTTTTTTATATTGTTGCTTTTTCTCTGAAAATAATATTTCAAAACTATTAAGAAGAAATATTTTATTATAAAATTTATAGTTGATTATAAGAAAAATATGGAAAATAATTACTAAATTTGGATAAGAAATATGAGTTAAAAAGTTAATATGTTGATTTTTGGTGTCTTTTTAGTTATATTCTGAAAATCCCATCCCTTCAGACAGATACAAATTTCTCAACATGTTACATGTATGTATGTGTAATACAGTGATATATCTGTGGCACTCACAAATATCATTGAAATTCAATAGAGTACTGACTTATTATTTAATAATATGAGTTTATGATGCATGCTTATTAGTGGATTGAACTACTTATAATACTCTGTTACCTTGAAAGCAATACAGATTTTATTTTGGGGTTTCAGTTGCTTCATTTTAGACATTAGATTTGCTATTTTTTCTTGTTCTTTTACTGTTTCTAATTTTCTATCTGCTGAATTTTTATAGAAAACTTCATGGTTTTGATATGTTTCTGTGTACTTTGCTTATTTTACCAGTTGTAAAATATTAGCCAGCATCTATCAGGAACTTGTTATGTGACAAACATTGCTCTATTTTACAATCAAAGAAAATAATTAACCAAAATAGGCATTACATTTTTTGCATTCAGTTGTTTTTAGATGACAAACATACTTGTATTTTCTAATCACTATCAGATTAAAAGTTTTTGAGGATAGCTAGGTCAAATGGTGGTTCCATTCCAAGTTTTCTAAGGAATATCCATACTGCTTTCCAGATTGGTTGCATCAATTTGCAGTCCCACCAGCAATGTATGAGTATACCTTTTCCCCTGCATTCTCACCAACACCTTTTTTTTGCTTGTATTCTTGATAACTGCCATTCTATCTGGAGATAAAATCTTAAAGAGTAGTTTTGATTTGCATTTCTCTCATTGCTAGAGATGTTGAACATTTTTTTTAATGTATTTGTTGATCAATTGTATGTCTTCTTCTGAGAAGTGTCTGTTCAGTTCCTTAGCCCATTTATTGATTGGGTTTTTTTGGTGTTAAGTTTTTTGAGTTCTTTATATATCCTTGAGATTAGTGCTCCCTCTTCTCCTCATTGGTTGTTTCTTTTGCTGAGAAGAAGCTTTTAAATTTGAATCTATCCCATTAATTGATTCTTGCTTTTATTTCTTGTGCTTTAGGAGTCTTGTTTAGGAAGTCAGTGTCTAATCCAAACTTGAAAATTTGGACTTACATTTTCTCCTATTAGGCATAGGGCTCTGGTCTAATTCCTAGGTCCTGATCCACTTTGAGTTGAGTTTTGTGTATGGTGATTCAGAGGGGTTTAGTTTCATTTTGCTGCATATCAATTTCCAGTTTTCCCAGCACCATTTCTATACATTAAAGACTTAAAAACAACATACTACAGTGATGCACACACTTCAATGTTTTTAGTAGCACGATTCACAATTGCTAAACTGTGTAAGCAACCCAGATGACCTTCAATAGATGAATGGATAAAGAAACTATGGTGTATGTACACAATGGGATATTATTCAGCTATTAATAGAATAAAATTATGACATTTGTAGGTAAATGTGTAGTTGGAGATTATTATGCTAAGCAAAATAAGCCAATTTGAAAAACCAGGGGCCAAATATTTTGTCTGAAAAGTGGATGCTAATTCATAAGGGGGCAGGGCATGGGATGAGTGGAGAAATTTGGATGGGGCAAAGGGGAGAGTGGAAGTTGACAAAGGGTTAGGAAATATGGTGCAATGAGAATATAGTGGAATGAGATGGATATCACTACCCTAGGTACATGTATGATTGCTCCATAGGTTGGACTCTATCTACTTCATGTACAAGCAGACAAGTAAAATATTCTGCTCCATTTGTGTACAATGAATCAAAAAAGCTTTCTACTGTCATTTATAACTGATTAGTACTAATAAGTAAAGAAAAAGAGAGAAAAATATAGCAATAACTAATTAAATGAGATATAAATTTGTGAAGAAACAGAATTAAAATAAGTTGATAAAATAGTAAATAAAAGGTGAATAAAATAAAAAAGAAATATTTCAATATATGAATATACCACAGTAAATCTCAACATTGTGTACATCCACAACACTGGGATCCTAATTATAATAAGATGTACTCCATGCTTGTATAAATATGTCAAAATGGATTCTACCGTCATATATAAGTAAAAAGAATAAGAAATATTGCAATCCTTGGAAAAAAAGTTTTTGAGGAAAACAGATTAGAGGCTTGAATCCAGATCTTCTTCCAATTTGATATAGAGAAAAGGAAGGGATCCTTTTATTCTATTATTGGGAATGTAAATGAGTACCGCCACTTTGAAAAATAATATGGAGGTTCCCCAAAATTCTAAGAAGTGAATTACTATATAATACAGCAGGTCTTCTTATGGGTATATTTCCAAAGGATTTAAAATCACGTATGTCCAAGACATACTGTACATACCAATGTTCATTTCACTATTATTCACAGTAGCCCAGATATAAAGGCAATCCAAATGTCCATCAATGGATAAAGAAATGTGGAGTATGTACACAATGAAATAATAGCCTTGAAAAAGAAGGAAATTCTGGCATTTGCAACAGCACTAATAAAACTGGAGGATACTTTATTAAGTATAATAAGCCAGGCATAGAAAGAGAAGTAGTTTATGAGCTCATTTATATGTGGGATCAAGAAACATCAATCTCATAACAGTTTTCTTACATATCAAATAACATGGGAAGATGCTGACATTGTAGGTCATAGGGCTAATCACAGTGGATTAGAAATTTGCACACCCCTTATTTCCATTTAGGATATTTTACCTGCCAAAATGTTTCTCCTTTGGACATAGATTTTGTTTAAAGTATGATATTGCCTTTATTGATAGCAATTAATACTGGCAAACTCTTTGAAATAGAGAAATATTTAAGATTCCTCAATGTCTATGAAACTTTCAGTAATACCTTCAAATGAACCCCTAGGTATACTATTCATATCCACATATATTCCAGAGCCAGTATCTTAAAGAACTGTAGATTTAGGTCATTTCCATATCATTGAATGACATGCTTTAGTCTGTGTGGGCCAGGAAGGTACCCCTAACTTTTTTTTCTATTTCTGTCATTTATTAATCTTTTACCCAAATGAAATCTTGGCCTCCTTTCTCTCAAGGCTCTTAGTTTTTTGGGTATTATGTTCAAACATCAATTTACCAGAGATGTGCAATAGTAGTGGTCTTGAATAGCTTCACTTCTGTTTTTTTTTTTTTTAATTTCTTCTTAGTATGATCTGATGAGAAGAGGTAAAGAAACAAAGCAAGCAGAATTTATGAAAGCTGTATTATCCCTGTCTGTAAAAATATCTGATTGCTCTTGATTTCTATCTCAAAATGATTGATTTCTTCCTCAAGTTGGGGATGATCTTATCTGTTAAAGACACGGCAGCTCATGAATTCTGACTAATTCTTTAAAAACCTAATAGGTTCCTGTTGATTAGACACCATTCACTATATTTTATTTTTGTAATATTCTGTACTGGAGGGAGGTTGTTACTACTGGGACAGCTGACACAAAGCTGTATGTGGAACATTTGCTTGTGACAATAGCCTTAGTGTTCTTTCATGTTAATTTTTATGTTAGATTCAGCTCCACACTTTAGAGTTATCTACCCAGAGGTCATATGAGAATAGAGTAATCTCTAAAACAAATCTTAACAGCTTAGTAATCGTGTAGTTTTTAGAATTGGTAGAACATATTAGAAATCATTTTATCCAAACTTCTCTTCAGTCTCAGGTGAAAGAGATTATACTTCATTGTGAAAGGTGAAATGGGAAATAAGCTATTCTCCTTGCCTAAATATTGATATCCTTAGACTGTAGCATCCAGCAAAGACTTATGGGCCAATACCAAGTAAGACATTACTTCTACACAGACTCTCATGGTTCATAATAGACTGCTCTTGCCTGAAGTCTTTGTGGATTACCTGAGATGCATTCATTTGAAAGTATATTTCATACGACCATGAGGACATTATTTTACCCAACTGGTGTTAAAGACAATAAAGGTATTTGAGAATCATTGTAATCCAAAATTGTAAATGTAGAATTCCCTTTAAAAAAAAACAGCACAAGAAAACTTTATATTTTGACATTATCCCCTAAACTTGAAGATGGAACTCATGTAGTTTAATATGATTGTATAATTGATATGAAAATATCACTTATGAGACAAGATCAGCTGCCGTTTTGGTAGGATATAAAAATCAAACAATGTAATAGGTGTTCAATAAATGTGTTTTGATAAGTGAATACATCAGTATACAATTGTACAAAACTAAAAAATTGATACTGAAATGATCATAGATCTCAAAATGCTATATATTAGTTTTACAATATTTCTGAATTATATTGTTATGTGCCTTCCTAACCAAGTCTAAATTAATCAATAGTACTTGAAGACTCATCCCCAGAAACAATGCTTTTAGGTAGAGGGTCAGGAAGTTTCATATTTCTGAATTTCAAACTGCAGGTGGCTCTCTTGATCTTTCAGTTCAAAGTTTAGAGTAAGAACTGGTACCTTCTGCCTGTCTTCTAAGTGCCTAGAAAAATATTTTCATCTAGATTATCAGATTTCCTCTTGAAACTTCTGATAATTGTCTTATTATTGGATTGCAACATCACAGCTTTTTTTTTTCTCACATGTGGAAGTAGTTTTGTTTTAAAGTAGATCATTACTCTTAAAATGTCTCCGACTTTCTTTCGCATGGGATTTTCTGTATGTAAAATACAGTGTTGCTGATCCTTCCTAAAGACCATACCACTGTTCTAACATTATTTAAACAAAAACAACAAAAATGCCCCAGTGATTCTCACCTTCCTTCCTCTCATTGTCCCAGTTACATTGCTATTTTATCCCATTATTTATTTTAGGCACACTTGGTACTACAGGAATTATAGAAGTACCAAAATAAATGAATGTATAAACCTGTTGATAAAATTTCTTTTCCCCCCAAGAAGTTATAGTTTCTTTATTTTTTTTAATGTGTGTCACATTAGATTGGGTAGAGAGAAGTGATGAGTGTTGATAAAATTTCAAGCAAAAAAAAAATCTAAGCTTCCTTTATATCTTAATACATTCTGATTGTTATTTTTAACAAATTGCCTAAGTCCATTAGGGTGAAGAATATCAAACATTTATGCAATTTGTGTGCAGAAATCAAGTAGTTGTTAATTCGAGTTCTACAATCATCACTTGAATATCACTTGACAATTTTATAAACTACAAGCCAGATCCTTCCCTTTGTGAAGTACATAAAGTATATGCAGTTGATACTTAAAAAATAGTAGATTAGTCAAAAATATGATGCATAATACAGAAAGTGCCATCAAGAATTTCTTGTCAATATTTAATTGTGTTAAATTGGTAAGCACCAAGAGCTAAAAGATTGTTTACAACAGAGGTCTTATACCAAGATCAAGTAATGAAATATAACCCCAAATTTCAAACTGTATGTGATGTAAGCCTTCTAAATATCCTTGTAATACTACTATAAAAAAAGGAACAGATACCAAACTGACCTTAAAAATGACACATGTGCCATTACTGCAGCTGGGCTATTGTCTAGGAGATTCACAGAGGAGGCCTCACAGGAATTATTTGTATGTTTCTTTTGTGTAAAGTTTTTGTCAGGCAAGGCACTGTGCAAACAGTAGCTGTTCCATAGCACCTGCTTCTGTTGAGAGAGAGTGAGTCTTTTATTTAGAGAGCATCAGTAGCCATTTCATTCATCACTGCACAATGGACCTACATAGAGTAACATTCCAATGATGCTGAAGAAGCCAGAGCTTTCAATAATCACAGGCACTTGTAAACATTGAGTCTGCCTATGTTTCTTTTTTACTTTTTATGCAATTACATCCAGGTCTTTATTTTTAGGAAAAAAAATAATTGATTCAGAACAATCCTAGGAAAAGTTCTAAACTGCAGTTTTTAATTTAAAAAACTGTATTATGTAAAGAGCTTCGGCAATGTCATATATAAGCTTGGTTATTTGCATAAATATTACTTTAATCTTCTTAAGGTATTAGAAAATTAATTGCATTGTAGAAGTAACGATGCCAAAATATTCCATAGAATATCTTCGTAAAATGGTTATGGAATTGTTTTCAATGTTTCTGTTATCCTAGCATGGAAATGATTTTGGTTTTTATTATTTTCATGGCCAATTATGTTCAATGTGAAGTCTCTGCCCAGTACTTTCTAGCTCTTTCAGACTGTGGGCAGTGTAATGTCATCTTTATTACTCTACTGAAACTACCCTCTCTGAGGCCTCTAGCCACAATCCCCCAACCTTCCCTGCTATACATTTCTTATCTTTCTTCATCTTTACTTTGAACATGTGGTCCTCCTGCCTCAGCCTATGGAGCTGCTGAGATAACAGGCATGCATCACCATGCCTGATGAGCTAGTATATTATTGTGGTTTGATTTGCATTTGCCAAGTAAGTGTGTTAAGCAATTCTACATGTGTTTATTGGCTCTTTTTATATGCTGTCTGTAGAAATATCTGTTAATATCCCTTTGCCCCCTTTCATTTGATTTATTTGTTTTATTATTATTGAGTTGTTGGCAATATCTTCCCCCATTTTGTGAATTTTCTTTTTATTTCCTTCATAATGTCTTTTGAAACACAAATATTTTCAAAGACTATATTATTTTTACTTTCATTGAGTGTACTTTTGGTGTCATATTTAAGAAATTTGTCTAATCCAAGGTCACAAAGATTTATGCCTATATTTCCTTCTAAGAGTTTTATTATTTTAGCTCACTTAATTCTTTAACATATGACCAAGAATCACGGCATCATTTGTTAAGAATGTTCTTTCCCGTAGTCATTTTGAAACCCTTACCCAAAATTCATTGACCATAATGTGAGTGATTATTTCTGAACTCCCAGTTTTGTTCAGTTGCTCTGTATATCTATTTTATGCTATTTTTTTGCTCCACAGTGTCTTGATCAATACAGTTTTGTAGTAAGTTTTGAAATTGACAAGTGTCAGTGTTCTTCTTTGTTCTTATTTTGATACATAGACTTTTGCTTTCTTATGATGATCAGCTGATCAGCTTTTCTTCCCACCAGTTTGTGACTGCCTTTTCTCTGGTTCCTTTTATACATTTCTTTACTGACTTCCATTACACCAAGCACTTAACATATTTACCTTTTCAGATAATTTTACATGATCCTATTTTCTTCACAGAAAAAATATTCATAAAGCTACAAACCCTATATAATTTTTGTGGGTTGAAGAATGGTAGTTTGTGGAGCAAGTCAAATATCTGAACTTAGCTTTAATCCACCTGTATTACCCAACTAATATAACTCAAATGTGAAGCAAAATCATAATGATAGTAGGGATGGAGAAGTTGTTGAGAAATCCTTAAAAGATAGTATTAACAAGCTGGGTGCTGTGACACACGCCTGGAACCTCAGCAATTTAGGAGCCTTTGACAGGACTGTTGCAATTTCTAAGCCAGCATCAACAACTTAGTGAGGCCCTTAGCAACTTAGTGAGACCCCGTGTCAAAACAAACAGACAACAAACAAACAAAAAAAGGGCTGGCAATGTGGATCAGTGGTTAAGCACCCCTGGGTTCAATTCCTGGTTAACCCTCCCCCCCGAAAAACAATTCTATTATTGATAGAAAGATAATAATTAATGTCACATTTGCTATATTTTGGGCAAAATTGTAATCATCACTATTTTCCATTTTTGTCCACCAATTGGATAATTGTATTTAAGAAAAGTATAAAAAGCTGAGTGCTGTGGTGCATGCCTGTAATACCAGCTACTTTGAAGGCTGTGACAGGAGGATTACAAGTTCCAGTCTATCCTTGGTAATATTTAAATAGGGTTGGAACATAGCTCAATAAACACACACACACACACACACACACACACACACAGTATTATTTCATTTCAAAGTGTGAGAACATGATACAAATGTTTTTGACAATTTTGTTATATCTACTAGTAATTTTGCATGAGAGCGTTAAGCCTATTTACACCTTCCCTATCCACAGGATATAAACTGTATTTGGTTTCAAGGAGAGAGATGCAAATCACAGAAATAAAGAGCTCATATTTTTGTATTCAGATCTTCAGAATTATTTTAATGTTTTCCCTATGTCACTCATCAATTATGATTTTGGGGAAGTACTGGGGATTGTACCCAAGGGTGTTCTATGACTAAGCTATAGCTCTAGCACTTTTTATTTTGAGACAAGGTCTTCCTTAATTGCTTAGGCTGGTGTCAAACTTATCCTCATAACTCAGCCTCTCGAGTCAGTAGGGTTACAGGTATATGTCATGGTGCCAATTTCATCAATTATGGTTTTAAGTATAAAATTACATTAACCCCTATGGATTTTAACTGAACTTTTTTTTTCATGGCAATTTGAAATTAGACCAGTTTCAACTGTGCCATGATGATACAGCTAACAATTCAAAACTGTCATGATTTAAAATTTAGTGACTGAAAATATATGTTTGAATTAGTTTTAATGCAATAAAGTATTCCTTGCACTTTTTCTTTGTGGTACTAGGGATTGATCCCAGGGCCTCACAAATCCAAGGCAAGTGCTTTTCCACTGAGCTACACCCCCAGCCCAATAAGCCATACTTTGGAAATATCTTGTCTTTATTTGTCATAGTTTTTTTTTCTTTTTTTTTTTTAGAGAGAGAGAGAGAATTTTTAATATTTATTTTTTTAGTTATTGGCGGACACAACATCTTTGTATGTGGTGCTGAGGATCGAACCCAGGCCGCACACATGCCAGGCGAGCGCGCTACCGCTTGAGCCACATCCCCAGCCCCTATTTGTCATAGTTTTGAGCATTCGTTTTATTTCCTGTTTAATTGAGAAAAGAACTTTATTCAGGGTTTTAAAATATGTCTAGTTCAGTATCCATTACTTCTTTTACCTTCTTTACATTTGTTCTGACTTTCTAATCTCACTGATAAACTATCCTTTGCAGTATTTTTTAGCTCTAATACATGAGCTCAAATCATGTTTCAAAGGAGTATATTAGGCATTTGTAGTAGCCAGTGTCCACAGGTTACCTCAGGGAACCATTGATGTATGGAGGCCATTGGCATCTGGAGCCCTATAAAAAGTTTCCATGACTAGTTTTCACCAGAATGCAAAATGATAAAATTTCAAGGAATGATCTTACATTTTCACTTAGAGTCTATAGAGGGAAATCCCAAAACCCTTATAATACAATATAAGAAGTGGGAGGAATAATGAAAAATCTTTAATTCTATAAACCATATAGCAACTCCATCCCCTGCTCCTAGCAGAAAAGGATATTTATTATAGAAAATACATTCCCATATTTTTAAAATGTCATTCCATTGAGGGACTGCTTGCCTTAATCCAGTCTTTTTTTTAAAAATATTTTTTAAAAATATTTTTTTTTAATATTTGTTGTCAGTGGACTTATTTTATTTATTTATATGCAGTGCTGAAAATTGAACCCTGTGCCTCACACATGGTAGGCAAGTGATCTACCACTGTGCTACAACCTCAGCCCTCCAGTCTTGTTAATAGGATGTTAACTGTAAATTTTAGTTGCTTTTCTGTTCTCTTTAATCAATACTCGTTTATTAAGTGCATCTTTTTTTTCTAGACAGTATGCTGAATGCTAGAGATACAGAAATGAGATATCCTCAGAATTCAAAGATAGTAGGGAAGATAGATGGGAAATAGATTATTATCACAACATATATAAATGGCAGAATAGGGAAGAATAATGTAGGGCCATAGAGGAGGAAGGGGCGGGAAACTCACATGAAGAGGAGTAAGCAAGAATTTCCAGTGGATATAGGTACCAAGTATGAATTTCACAGTCTTAAAGGGGATTAGCCAATTAAAAAAGGATTGCAGAAGCAAGAAATTCTAGCTAGAGTTAGAAGTACATATTTAAGCACATATTCATTTTTGAGAAAACATGATGTTTTGAGGAAACTCAAGTGGTTCTTAGTGTACTTCTAGGGAAAGTAGTAAGAAATATTGTATGTAGAGGTGATTAAAGGACCAACTTCTTAGAGTTAACATGCAAAGTTTTGATTTTTAATGTAAAGACTGAATAATATATGAATATGTTAAGCAGAGAAAAGTAACATTGTCACATTAAAATATTTGCACTCTGATAATAATATGACAGATGATTGGGATGTGGTTGAGAGTGGGACAGGAGCATTTGACCTTGAGGCAGAGAGACCTGACTGGAATTTATTGCAGCAGAAATCTAGGTGAAGAATTGCCCATGCCCAAACTAAAGTAGTTAGAATAAGAGGTTGATATATATTCTATAGGTGCAGAAAGTATAAAATTTAGCTTTAGAACCTGATATGGGCTATTATATCATATTATTCAATTCACAAAATTACATTTCTGTTACCTGAGGCCATCCCTGTCACCATAATTGGAATTTTGAGTTTTGGTTAATTTAGTGCCTAATCTTTGAACCAACCATTTTCATGAGAGTAGATAGCCTTCATGTAATGGATATTATTAGCTATTTTCTAGTCTTGTTTTCCTAATATTTTAGCTCTTAAGGACTGGTATGGTACTCTCTCCTGTCCCTTTTTAAATTATTGCTATTTTCCACTGAGAAATGCATTCAAGTCCATAAATCTTAGTTTTTAACAAATAGATTATCCTAATTATGAAAGTACTTACATGAGTGTCCTGGAATATTTCTGAGGTGTGTATTCTGAAAACATTATTTTATTTGCACCTTTTTAATGCTTTTGATTTTTCACGCTGGAGATTGTACTCAGGGCCTCATGCGTGCTAATATGCATGTACTCCACCACTGAGCTACAATCTAAGCCCTGTTTTGCCCAAAGGATGGGATTCCTTTATTTAATAGAATATAGTTTCATAAATAACTACACTGTTTTTTTCTCAAATATTATATTGAGAATATTTGATCTTCATGTGTAGTTATGTTTCCATAGATATATCTAGATTATATATCCTTTCTGTGTGAAGAAATGAAAATGTGAGATTTTTATGAGCAAGATTAGAAAACAAAACCAGTTAGCAGCTTTAAATATTTAGAATCCTCACATTCAAAATGTACTGATTCTCCAAAGTAAGGTAATAGCCAGAAAGATGCTAGAGCTAATAAACTGAGTCAGTTGCATTATAGCTCTATAGTAAATGTCTTTTTGAAAGGTCATCTCCATTAATTTGTCTGTTCCTGTCCTTGTAGGTTTTTTCCCTCTTTCCCTCTGTTCCTTTTTCAAATGATCACCAGTGTACCATAACTTACTTTTAACTAAATAGAGAACTTTATGAATTATTCAAAGTCCCTTTGCAAAACAAAGCAATAGAGAATGTCTAAATTGTATAACATAAGTAAACACATACTTTCTTTAAGGATGTTTGAAAGAAAAGAGCTGAAAAATCAGTCATTGTTAAAAGAATTAGTAAATTCCTCAGAGTCAGTTATTTTTTAGTACAAATAGGTAATTTTTTATTAGTTGGTGGATTGAGGTATCTTTATAAATTCTTAACCTATAAATGTTGCCTCAGTCCTTGTCTTGATTGATTATAAAAGTTTGAGTAGGTATTAAACAAAAAGATTCCTAAAAGAAAATTTAAGCATATTGAAAGTACCAAAGTGATTTATACTTCTTCTTTTACTCCTTATATTTCATATCTAAGTTTTTCTACTAATTAGTATGAAAGGAATTTCCCTCTTAAGTGGAGATGTCATAATGTCAACTTACTTTAACTTTCTATGCTATTGATTATTTAATAGGGATTTAAAATTTAAATTCTGAAATCATTATTATTGTACATTAGGCATTGTTATCATATGCATTTCTTTGGGACAATGTTTTATGAATTAAACTTAATAAGGGAAAATACTTTATCACTTCAAAAAATGAAAAATATTGGCAGAAAATATTTGGTTAGAGTTGGTTATATATAGAACTTAGTATGAGGAAAAAGCCATTGAAAAGTATAATTATTCCACTAAGCTTTTTAGTCCACTTCATTATGACATATGTAGATTTTTAACAGTTTCAAACATTCTGAGGAAAACACATTTGTGATATAGATTGGTCTTTAAATCAATCTATACAGTATATATAGGACAGAATTTTTTCTTCATGTTGTTAGCCTAAGGTTCCAAAAAATAGGAAAGTGAAAATCAATGTGGAATTGTCAAGTCTGCAAAATATCTTACCTTGGGATTGTACAGAACTGTTTCTGAAAGAAAAGTCAAAACTTCATCCTCCAGCAATGTTCTTTCATAACGTTAGACTAGAAAAAAGATAGAAATCAAACTACCGCCATGTAACGATTTAAAAATTAATCCATACTTGAGACCCCTGTACCACTGTATTATTTTAACATAACCTCCTTCTGTCACTTATAAAGAACTAGATTCAGAACATTATAGTTCAGGCAGGAATACATTACCATTGTAACTCCTGAACACACTCTGCTACTTAATTTAAAAAAATAAAAATGTATGTGTGTGTGGACTGGATACAGTAATCTTGGAAAAGTCTCTGTGTAACAAGGAGCATGGTATTTTTCTAGACATGGTGAGTCTCAGAGGTCCCCATTAAAAAGAATAAGCATTGCTACTTCTCAGACCTTGTCAGATGCTGGGCATATTACCTGCATGCACAATGGAGGCATTGAAGATACCAGTCTACCTTTGTGATAACCTTGTTTATACACTCACAGAACATATTGACTACTGTATGCATTATTTCAACACCACTACCAGAGCTTTGCTTGTAAGATTTTGTAAGAAATACACAAGAGGAAGGAATCATAGGCCTTGGATTCTGAAATGTCTAATTCAGTCACAGTGATGCAGTGCTCAAATGAACTATAGCAGATTTAATGAGCAATCTAGGACAGAGACACATGTACTGGACACACCAGGGAAAGAGATTACATGTACAGGGACTAATTAGCATGAAATATGAATACATTCATATAAGTAGTCTTGATCTATGGAATGCCTTCATTATTGGGAATGATTTTTACATGAAGTTAATGAAGAGAAATTCAGGGATTATGCTGTATAAAGAATTTTAAAATAGTATCTTAAACTTTTTGGTTCTGCAAAGTCTCAATTTCTAGACCAAAAAAGAAGTTGCAAATCATGGAATAGTATGATCAAACGAATATGAACCTACTTTTTATAATGTCTCAAATATATAAATAAAGTAGGAAACTTTAGCTGTCCTTCAGATAACAAGATAACAATCAACAATTAGTTTTACTTCAATCTTTAGGACTAGAAATGCCTTAGATATTGGGTATCACCTTGATATTTTACATAAGGAGATCTGGGTACATTTTATTCTAGAATATGCTCCTCTATGTAGACAGATGCAAACCTTGGATTTAGTTCTTCCAAACTTCTAACTATTCTTACTAAGGAAATCAATCTGGAAGGGATCTAGAGAAGAAATGGAACTCTTTTAAGTTTGCTTAATGCTCATGAGAATGAGAGTAAAAAGAAAATGGAAGAAGGAACAACATTCAAAATATATTTCATTCTGATTGAAAGAAAACTCCAAGATTAAAATATCCATTGAACTTTATATCTTCAATTTAACCACCATTTTTTCTTAATTCAGTGTTTGAAATTTAGCATATGAACACTTGAGTTTAAAAATACTTTTGATAAGTGTTAAACACTGTGTTTGAGGAGCTGAGCTTATTTTTGCCACTCCTTTTCTTTCAAAAAATAGTTCAACATTAGATTGCTTAAATATATGGCTAGATTTTATGTAAACTAATGAATGATAATATTTTAAATTTGACATTTGTAACATTTTTCTATTGCTGTTTGCGGATACCTTAGAAACTACTATAGAACCCAGTATTCTTGAAGAAAATTCTGTATATTTGGGATGTAACATTATAATGAAAAAAGCTAAAAGAGTCTAGAAACTCATTTTATAGACTGTTTTCAAGAAATAGAATATTTTTATGGAGGGTCATAGCACTATCTGTCATCTAGCAGAAATATAAGACTCTATGACTCTGTGTTAAGCATTCTCATGGTTCCCAATAATATTGAATCCACACTTTTATACACATAAAATCTGCATAAGTGGATCAGGGAATTACTGGGGCTGGTGATAACAATATAATATAGTCAGAATAGCAATTAATTTACAAATGACCATCATTCTATCTGTAGTAGCCTTGGGCAAGTCAAAAAACATATGATTTTATTTATGTCATTATTAGGGTACCTTTTGAGAGAAAGAGTTTACTGACCAAAGGTGGGTCTTGAGTCAGACTATTTCTTTGTGTGACTACTCTTTAATTTATGGGAACATGGTTAATTGTGGTAACATTAACTTTAGGGAAAGTGCAATAGCTACTTGAGATTCATTATGTTGTATTTTATAATGTGCCAGATGAGTTTACCTCAGTGTCCTCACTTAAATGCTACCAGATTGCTTGTGCACTATGCTTAATCTCACACTTTATTTGAAGAAACAGCGGGTTAAAGAGCCAATTATTTTGCTTGAAATTACATGACTTTTAAGTAGTGGATTCAGAATTCCAATTTGAGTTACTCATAAAATTGAAAGTGTACCTCAAATGAGGGGGTGCAGTAGATTATAATTAAACAGTGAGATATATAAAAGTTATCTCAAGTTTTTCTATTTAGCTGGGAAATAAGATGACCTCATTTCAATTTTTCTTTTGTGTGTGTCTCTGTGTGTATTTTATTATAATCCAGCTGAAGTGAAATCACAGCCGGCCTTTTCTGCTGGTCAGATCTGAATATACATATCCCAATGCCATTCCTCCTTTCTTTTGCTTTTGGAAATACTTGTAATTTGGCCTAAATGTTCTTTGTCATAGATTCTGTTTGTCCCAAGATTTGCCTAGTGGGATAGTTTTATCTGACATGTATGTTCATTTGATATCATTCAGGAAGAGACTCTTTTTACCCAAGTCTCTTGAATTACTCACCCAATTCTAATACCCAATGATACCATATTGTTATATGTTTATTTAGTCAACTTTTTTGCCAGTGTGCCACAAAGGCCAGACAAGAACAATTAGAGGAGATAAAGTTTATTTTGGTGTTCATGGTTTCAGAGGTCTCATTCCATAGATAGCCGAATCCATTCCTTGGGCTGGCTAAACTGAGCTAGAACATCATGGTAGAAGGGTATGATGGAGAAAAGCAGTTCATAGTATCAGGAAACAGAGAGAGCTTGGCTCAACAAGGATAAAATGTATACCCCAAAGGCCCACTTCTTCTAGACACTCCCTACTCCACTATGGTTACCACCCAATTTATCCCTATCAATGGATTAAAGCACTGATTAGGTTAAAGCTGTCCTAACTGAATCCCAGCTTTCTTGCATTGTTTTGTATATGAGTTTCTGTAGACACCTAATATTTAAAACATAAGGTTTTTTGCTTGTGTTTTGCCATGCATATATACCTCCTTTTTAAGAAAATAAATAGTACTTTATTGTATGTTATATATGCTACAATATATATAGTAGATATTGTATCTTGCTTTTTGAACATAAAATTCTATAATTGGAGCATAAATGATAATATTCTATGAATACTTGATAAATACATGAGTAATGGCTATATGAAACTCATAAGCATATGTCTCTTTTTTAAAAAAAAACTATTCTTGTTGTTTTAAAATTTAGATTGTTTCTGATTATTATTATCTTATACCACATGAAATAGTCTTGTATATAAATCTTTTGGTAAATTGCTAACTGAAATTACTGGGAGAAGAATATTTTAAACTTGTTATACATTGATAAATTGTTTCTGGAAAGAGTTCAAAGTTTTATTCCTACCAGATATATATATATATATATGAGTGACAATCATTTAAACCCCCCATCAATACTAAGTATTATGATTAAAATATTTGCCAAATTGATGAGTGAAAAATTTTGCTTATTTTTATTTATACTTATTTGGATGATTATGTTAAACAGTTTTATTTCATATATTGATTATTTGTGTTTCTTTGTCCATTATTTTATTTGTGTTCATTTTGCATTACATTGGTATTATTTTTCTTATTTCTTTAAAGATCTTATTATATGTTTATATTAACCCTTCATTACCTTTGTTCCAACTGAAGATTTTGTAGTGGTGGTGGTTTGTGTAAATTTCGTAAAACTAGAATTTTCCTTTTAGATAGAGAAGCTTTGCTTTAGTTACTTCAGAGAAACAGAGCAGAATATAATAATTGTAATAGAGACAGACTCAAGAGAAATTATACAAGTAGTGCTATTCATTATCCCTAGCTTCCATTCAAATAGAGCTAGATTCGTTATTTTCATATTCTTCTTCCTGAGTATTCATCTGTGGCAATCTCTTGGCAGGATTTCATCCCACTTCTAACTTTCATATTTGTGGTTGGAGCATAGCCAATTTCTCTTGCTTTCTGGGGGGAGTGTCTCATCATTGTATATCTGTTGTCTTGGAGCTCTTTTAATGGTGGCATAATACATGCAAACATGGAGGGCATTGAAGTTTAGTTTAGTTTAGTTTCCTAAAAATCAAATGGGTCATATTTATTTCATTAAACCAAAACATTTGAAACCTGGAAGTTGCCATAAAGATTGAAGTCTAAAATTATCACTATGAAGATGAGTCAATCTAGAGATAATCATTTTGCATGCTTTCTCAGGTACACAGGCTTTACTGAAGAAGAGTGAATGAACTTGGTTGATTCCCTTGACAGCCACATTCTGTTGTAGAGACCTTGTTATTATTGATCTCATTTACATATTTAATTTACACTTTGTTTATGAGAGTGAATAGTTTCTTTACTTATTTAGGCATGATTCTTTATTGAATGATTTATTGTATGATTTATTTTTGTCACATATTTTGAAGGATGGGACTTGGCAAATAATCCAGCCCTGAGTGTGCGTGTGTGTGTGTGTGTGTGTGTGTGTGTGTGTGTGTGTGTATGTTTTCCAAATGTGTCTATAGTAGTGTTCTGTCTTAGGTATTATTATGGAAAACATTTATTAAACACTTTTGCATTTTTGTTAACATAGTGAGATAAAAGAAAGTGTTTTTCACAGTTTACATAACTTAATAAAACATATCTCAGTCAGTTTGAGTGCAACTTAACTTATAGGTCCCACACAATTTTGCCTCACCATCATTTCCCAGCTGGGGATGTTGTAGGCATGAAATATGACGGCCCCTTAGATGAAATATATTATTTCTTCCTAACCTGACATGTCTGTAGCTCACTTCATCAGATGTCAGGACTTTGAGCAAGTCTGCCTCTAGGTGGTTTGTCTTTTTCAGTGATTTGAGACTGGTGCTTGCATTGAATGTACTTTGAATTTCATGTATATCTAAGCTTTATTAGTCTGTATTTGGTTTGTTTTTGAAGGGTTTTCATTTTAATATGTAGATTGACATGCTTTTATACATGTTGCTGGAGGCACTTTTGCACTGCTGCATTTTAGAAATCAAAATAATAAATAATACATATGGTGTTCATTGTTTTTCTCTCCTCAGTCTTTTCATGATTGTAATCTTTCAGTTGGAAGTGTACCATTCTTTCCTCATTTACTTTTTATCATTTTAAAGTAACAATTAAAAAGTTTAGCTTTTCATCCAGGCCTGGCATTTCCCAATTTGAAGACATAGTGTTCCCTTTTGAATAGACTTTAATTTTCAGGATAATTTTAGTTTTACATAAAAATTAAGTAGAAAGTTCACTTCTCATCTATTCCTTGTCTCACCAACATCATTCCTTGTGGGTGTGTGGTACTGAAGATGGAAGCCAAGCCCTTCCTCACCTTGATGGGGATGCTCCCTACTCCAGCTCTCCCATAGAATTGCCCATATTATTAACATCTGAGTATGGGAAATTTTTACAGTATCAGAACAATGTTTAGAAATTATTATTCTGTAAAGTCCAGAGTTTATATTGAAGTTCACCCTTTGTGTTATTCACTTGTGGATTTTGGTAAATGAATATTGTCTTTTGTATTATATACTGGTATTTAATTTTCCCATTGAGGATGGTGTAGTCATCTATTATTTGTTCATTCATTTTTTTTCATTTATACATTTTTCTGGTAACTATTTATTGAGAACTTCCTGTAATATGGCACTGACAGATGTTGCAGGAAGTTGCCAACCTATGCACCCCCAAATACAGAATGAGGTATTGTGTGAAGATAGGCCTTATAAGGATAAAACAAACAAGCAAACCTTTGGTGAGAGAATGGATGGTTTCTGCTTATTAAGTAATTGCGTCATTTCAGACAGGAGTGACATGTTCCAATTATGTTTCAGACATTTATTTGCATAGAAGTGGGGTGGTTATATCTCTGTTCATGATGGATATTTCTTTATATCTTGCTTATTATAAGTTGGCAGTGACATTCTAAAGAGCAGTATTTTTCCTCACAACTAATTATTTGTTGATTCTGGGAAATTGTAAGTTAATGGGAAATTTTGACTTCACTTAATGAATTTCTCTTTATAAACTTTCCGCAATAAATCTATTGATTTGTGAGAGAAATTTTGTAATATTTACATTGGTGAATGAAACATGGGTTGTTTTTGTTACTGAAACATAGCATTCAAAATAAGTAATTATCAGCAGAAATGAAGAATATAAATGTAGACTTCATGTTCTTTTTGGATTCTATTAGTCTGTTTTCTTATATTAGTATTATACATTCACAAGCTAGCTGTGACACCTTTAAGCTAGGCATTATTGTAATTTTGTTCATAGATTCTTACATCATCTTCTGACTGTTATTCTTGCAGAGGTCAAAAATCTGAGGTTAAGTATTAGCTGTTATGAAACCAGGAATAGGTGTGTTAACTTCTCTGAATCTGAGATATTTTATGTCAGGATATGTTAGATGAATGTTAGCATGATTAAATAGAATCATATACATAAAAGCATTGTTATTAATCACTTCTTAGAATTGATATGATGATAATGGCAACTATATTGTAATAGACCATCAGAATTCTAGATCTTTGAATACATTTCTGATGTTTTTAGATGAATTTATAGAACATTGGAAATAATTTTTTTATTGCTAATGACTGTGCTTTGGAAAAAATTCATATTAAATGTGGAACTCTATTCTTCTTTCTGGGTGAATGGAGAAGGCAGTATATTACCTTTATATGTTTTCATTGGGTGACTATTGGATCATTGCTCAGTCATAAAATAGAATCTGGTCATAATTCTTTCAACTATATGTTAAAGTAAGGAAAGAAAGACTTTTAATGAATTTTAGTATTATGATACTAACTATTTCATGTGTGCACATATGTATTAGTGGCTGGGGGGTTCCAGGGATAACCAGAAACATTATTTTGTTCATATTTGTTTTGTGAGGAAACTCCACTATGATAGTCCTGTAAGAATCAAAGAAATGCAGCAATTATTGTCACTACATTGCTGAAACCATTGCCTATCTTGTTCTTTGGGGTATTTGCTATGTAAATTGACATTGAAGTAAAATTCATCTAAGTTTATATTTACTAGAGTTGCTGAGAGTTGAAACTTGCTGTAGTTGATTAATGTATATCAAAAGAAATCCATTTTTATTCTATTTTCCTCTCCCTACCCTTCCTTGTTGTGGGTTAGCATCCACATATTACAAAGAATATTCAGCATATTTAGTGTTTTGTTTTTTAGGACTGTCTCACTTCACTTAGCATTATATTTTCCAGACAAAGTGGGATTAAGGGAAGGGAGGGGGATGGGAATAGAAAGGACAGTGGAGTAATTCTGACATAACTTTTGTTTGATCATAAATGAATACAACACCAGTGTAACTGCACATTATATTAACTCCACAATATATACAACCAAAAGAATGGGATCCCAATTGTAATGGGCTGTATTCTATGTATGTATAATGTGTAAAAATACACTTTGCTATAATGTATATTTTAAAACATCAAATAAAAACTTAGGAAGGAAACATTTAATACAAAAAATCCATTTTCAATTGAAATCATTATGTTGAAGATACACCTCTATTTGCATGTATATTGCAATTCTATTCACAGATTGCCAAGATATGGAATCAGTATAGGTGTTCACTGGCAGATGACTGGATAAAGAAAATGTAGGATATATGCACAATGGAATATAAGACAGAATTAAGAATGTAACTAGAGAATGTCATGTTAAGTGAAGTAAGTCAGGCACAAAAAGACAAACACCTTTTCTTCTCACCTATATGAGGAAATAAATATTTGATCTCAACTGTAGAGGATATAATGGGCCAAGGACCTGAAGAGATATTTCTCAGAAGATGATATGCAATCAGTGAACAAATACATGAAAAAATTTTCATCATCACTAACAATTAGAGAAATGCAAATCGAAACAACTCTAAGATTTCACCTCACTCCAGTCAGAATGGCAGCTATTATGCATACAAACAACAATAAGTGTTGGCAAGGATGTGGGGGAAAAGAGAGATTCATAGACTGCTGGTAGGACTGCAAATTGGTGCAGCCAATATAGAAAGCAGTATGGAGATTTCTTGGAAAATTGGGAATGGAACCACCATTTGACCTAGCTATCCCTCTCCTTGGTCTGTACCCAAAGGACTTAAAAAAACATCATACTACAGGGACACAGCCACATCAATGTTTATAGCAGCACAATTCACAATAGCTAAACTGTGGAACCAACCTATGTGCCCTTCAGTAGATAAATTGATTAAAAAATGTGGCATATATACACAATGGATTATTACTTAGCATTAAAAGAGAATAAAACCATGGCATTTACAGGTAAATGGATGGCGTTGGAGAAAATAATGCTAAGTGAAGTTAGCCAATCCCCACTAAAAGAAATGCTGAATGTTTTCTCTGATATAAAGAGACTGACCCATAATGGGTTAGGGAAGGGGAGCATGGGAGGAATAGATGAACTCTAGATAGGGCAGAGGGGTGGGAGGGAAGGGAGGGGCAGGAGGTTAGCAATGATGGTGGAATGTGATAGACATCATTATCCAAAGTACATGTATGAAGACATGAATTGGTGTTAATATACTTTATATACAGTGATATGAAAAATTGTGCTCTATCTGTGTAATAAGAATTGTAATGCCTTCTGCTCTCATATATAAATGAAAAAAGAAGAGAATATAGAATAGTAATTACCAGAGCCTTAGAAGAATGTGGTAGGTGGAGGGATGGAGAAACAATGGTTAATGGATATAGGGTTACAGTTGAATAGGAGGGATAATTTTTAATGTTCTATGGCACGGTATGATTAGTTGAAAATAATAATTTAGGGTTGGAGATGTGGATCAAGTGGTAGCGCGCTCACCTGGCATGCGTGAGGCACTGGGTTTGATCCTCAGCACCACATAAAAATAAAATAAAGGTATTGGGTTCACCTAAAAACACTAAAAAATATTTAAAAAGAGAAATTAATAATTTAATATTACAAAATAGCTGTAGAGATGTATGTTAGCCAACTTTCTGTCACTATAATAAATACCTAGGATAATAAACTGATAAAGAGAAAAGGTTTACTTTGGCTCACAGTAACCTCATCATTAGAGGTTTTAACCAGTGGGCCTGTGACAACACACCATGGGGGGAGCATGGGGTAGAGCCAAACCACTCATCTGGTGACCAGGAATGAAAGAGGAAGACACTGATGTCACACAATCCCCTTAAAGTATATGTGCCTAATAACCTTCCATTAGGTCTTTTAAAATTTCTACCACCTCCCGGAAGCATCAAGGCAACCACCAAGCCTTTAACATATGCACCTTTGTGGGAAATTCCAAATCTAAACTACATCAAGAGAATTTTGATTGTTTTCAGCATGAAGAAATGATTTTCGTTAGAATAGATATGCCAGTTATCCTCATCTGATAATTACATATTGTATAACATGCATTGAAATGCCATACTGGACCCCATAAACATGTAAAACTACTGTGTCAATTAAAAGTATATTTAAAAGGCCATTTTTCAACCAGATTTTTTAGGTAGGTAGATAATCCATTGAAAATGCTTTTATTTTAAAATAAACTTATTATTATGATTAATATACAAATTAATAATTATGAATAAGAGTGGATTTTTAAAAAATACTTTTCTGGAAATATCTACACATTAACATGTGGAATTCTTTCTAATAGCTAAAATTTACTTCTTTAAACATTTGAAAATGTGATTTTTTTTGTTTTATCCAAAGTAATATTTTGTAAAACCCAGTAGATAATGCATTTCTTTAAAAAAATGGATACATTTTACGGCTGTTAGTATTAGTGAGATTAGAATGTTTACCCCTATTGGTGGTTTTGCAAATGAGTGACTGTGATTTTTGTGAATATGGCCAACTTCACCAATTTTAGTATTTCAACTTTACCTCTGCACAGAAGACTTTACCTATCCAATTCTTGCTATCTGTGCTTTACAGAGAAAGATGATTGGATATTTTTGAAAACTCCCTTCTGCTTCTTAGCAGAAGTAGTGTTTTAGTTGTTCTATAATAAAGTGGTGCTGAAAATCGAAAGACTTTAATAGCTTGGAATGTTTTACGTTTCATGGATTTATTTTATATTTATATCTGGGCGGCCATTTGTGGATTTTGATATTATTAATTTATTTTTTCTGCTGGGGAAATCAAATAGCCACAATATCAGTTTATTTCCTTATATAAAACCAGTAATATTTTTCCTTTTCTGGAAGAATTTCTAATGGTATACCACAGAGTGTTCAGTAAGAGAGAATGTATGCATGCTTGTAATATTTATCAAATATTTTGTGGGCCATGCATCAAAGCTGTATATAAACATACTACCTATAATATAACATCACTAATACAATTGAGATATTAAAAAAAGAAAAAGTCAACTTACTATCAAGTAAGCAGGGATTTTCTTTCCCTAATTTGCATTTAGAAAGCTCTAAATTAAAATGCTAAAAGGAAAGCAAACAATTTCAGCCAGTTCTGCTGGTATTATAAATACAACTTGCTTACTTGATATCATTTTAAATAAATACTCTTGACATTAAGACATCATGCTTTCTGATCATGTAATGGTAAACTACAGAATAAGAGAAACATGCTTGAAATGGGCATAGTTTTTCTACCGTGCAACTTTAATTGCATGCTTCTATATCTTCAAATTAATTTCTGACATCTCTGGACAGAAAGAGATTCATATAAAGAAAAATGAATAACTTGTTTGTCTATAAAAGTGTCATTTCATGTTGTGAACCATTATAACAGAAATTTCTATTTCGGTATACAGCAAAAATATCATTTTCTTACAAAAATACTTTGCTTGTAATGAGAAATTGTGCTTTCACAGTAAAAGAAAAATCCACTAAACTGGAATGTATATGAATTTTTTTTCTTTTTTGTCAAATACTACATGTGAATAAATAGGCACTCAGTGCTGTTGTTATGTTCTCTGTCTTGCTGTTTAACATAACTGTTTCCAACCTTTTATTTTCAACTTATTTTGTGCCCCAACCCTAGGTACCCAAAGTACATACTACACAGAGGCACACAAATGCATACACATACCTGACAGTCCATGTCATAATGCATTGACAAATCTAGAAGCCTGTACATCTTTCCCTGTTAAATCTACAAAATTATTCCTCATGTTTCTCCGTAATACTTCTTATTACTTTGAATAAAGAAAGTTCCTGCACTAATTGAAGACTGTCCACCTGTACCATGTTTTCCTTCCCTTAGTGTTTTAACTCCTTCCCTATGCCACATTTATTTTTTTCCCTCAAGTGGTTCATTTTAAGCAGCATACTAACATGGTCCAATTTCTCTTTTCGTGATTAAAACACACACACGCACTCGCACACACACACACACACACACACACACACACACACACACACACGTCCCCATAGTTTTCTTCAACTATTCCCCATCTCTATGCTTCCTAGAGACTAAAAACCCTTGAGAAATTTCTCTATTAGTCCATGTCGCTGTTTTTATATTCTTACTCTCTTCAGAGTCCATTTAAATTAAACTTCCATCTCCATCACTCCACAGTGCCTGCCCTACTCAAGAAATCTAGTGCCCTTCAATGTTTGTGTCTCAATTATTATTTTAACCTTCTGACAGCATTTGATGCAGTTGACCACTTTCTCTTTTTTAGAGGAGATTTTTATATTGGTTGTATGATTTTGTAGTCTCCAGGGTTTCTTCCTTTTTTTATCAGCCCTTTCTTTCTCAGTTTTCTTTGTTCACTGCCTTCATTGCTTTTGAGATGGTTTTTGGGGGTAGAACCATTAAGACTTGTGGTGAATTGGATGTGTGGGATAAAAGAAAAAGGAATCCAGACAGACTGCTTCATAATTGTTTAGCGTAAACAACTGGATGATGCCACCATTTATTGAGAAGTGGGAGACTTGGGCAGTGGCTCTGTCATGGATTATGAATAAAGAGTTTTGCCTTGCCCATATATTTTAAATATCATTTTGACAAAAATCATTGCCTTGCATGGTGGCATATGCCTGAAATCTTATTTGGGATAATGAGACAAGGGGATTGTAAATTCAAGGCTAGGCTGAGGAACTTAGCTAATCGTGTCTCAAAATAAAAACTAAACACAGGCTTGGTGTGTAGCTCAGTGGTAGAGTGCTCCCAGGTTAAATATCTACTGCCAAAAAACAAAAAAAGAAAAAAGAGAGAGAGTGAGAAAGATAGATATATTCATTGTTCTTAATTGAGGTAAGTAGTTTTATCTTCCGTCTGGAATTTCAGTCATCAGTCATCACTAGATATATCAGTTTGAGATCAATGTCACATAGATGACATTGAAATAATACATGTGTATGAAATTGTTTTGTGAAAGTTTGTGCATGCAGAAGAGAAGAAAGTATAGTTCCAAAACTCTGGAACATTCTGTCAATTAGAGATTGAGGAAAGTATGGCTAAATAGTAGGGACATTGTACTTTCATTGAACAAAGGTAAGAAAATGTTTCAAGAAAGACGTTATTATCAAGTGAAGCAAATGTTACTAAGTGTTTAGGTGGGAGGTGACCAAGTATAAACTGAGGTGACGAAACATGGGTGTCATTTATGCCTTTAAGTTTTGGAAGAAGGTTTGATTTGGACATTGTGTTGGTATGAGTTGAAAGATGAAATAAGAGGTTATAGGAATGTAAACAGAATATGTAGACAGCTCTTGGAAGGTTTGGCTCTAGAGAAGCAGAGAGAAGGTGTTACCTTGAAGTGGTATAGTGGCAATTTTATTTTTTATTAAAGAGGGAAATGCTGATGGGAATAATCTTGTTTGGAGGAATAGATTGAAGATATATGAGACAAATAAGATTAAAAGTTAAAACAGATCAAAAGAGAGTGGATGCACGTGTGGAAGAGAGTTGATGTATATGTGGAAGAACTTAACCTTTGACAAGATGACCATTTTTTCATTTGTACAGTAAAGAAGATGGTGTAAATGAAGGATTATTTGCTGGTGGCATAACTAGTTTGTTTACACTTGATGATGTCTATTGTTTTTTCAGTTAGGTAGCAAGATTATAGCAACAGTGTGGGTTATTGTTGATGAAGAATGGATCATTTGCAAAAAAAAGGGGAATAATTATTGGTATGGTATTGTTATCACTGGGCAATAGTGAATGTGTATTTGAAATTGATGATTATTGCTTTCAACTTCTATTGTTATTCGTAGTTATGTTATTTGCAAACGCTATACAAATGCAGGCCTAGAAAAGGATGTTTAACCATTAAGTGGAAAGAATATTAGGTATGGGTGCTACACAATGATTATTAATGTCATGTGATACTTAATGGGTCAGGAACTTAAAATAGAAGACTTTAGAGGAATTATGGTGGATGTAAGTAGTAAGTAGAGGATGTAAGTAGAGGATGGTGGATCAAAGGTGTTATCTTTATTGACCTTTAGAACTGATTGAGAGGCAGAGGATGCAGCTTAATGTGAGTGCTTTCCTAGGATGGGCAAGGACCTGGGTTTGATGCCTCACAGCAGGGTGGTGACCCAGGTAGGGGTAAGTAAAAAAGAATTGTTTTTGAATGGATTCTTGATCAATTAAGCTTGAACTCTAGGGAAAACATATTCATCAGATATTGTGATTGAATTGGAATTAAGGAGGTTTTCTCATTTGGGTGCTTAGAGTGTGACCATGCTATTTGTTTGGTCTAGGCTATATTCAGGAAAAGATAGAAAAGAGAAAGTAAAGAAACACAGACATAGGTTTTGAATGAGGATGATGAAGTCACTGAAAACATAAGTAATTAAGAGTTTACAAAAAGTTTCTAGTAAATGAAGGGGTGTGACAAAGATATCTGAATATAAGATGCAAATGCTGTTTATCCAAATTATGCTAGCTAATACCCATTTTCATGCAAGGTTAGTATGAAAATTAAATATTGGCAAACCAATTATTTTATAAACCAATGACTGAATGAAAATCACTTAATGCATTGTTAGAAGTCAACCAATGAAAATGGATTCTATTGTATTTATCTAGTTTAGATTATACATTTAATTAACAGTTTAAGTGGAATGATGGCTAGCAATGATTACAGTGAATTTTTCAAGTTTCTTCATTTAGGTTTACATAGTACCCCTTATCTGATAAAGCATGTCATAAAGAAAAGGTATATAGGGGCTGGGGATGTGGCTCAAGCGGTAGCACGCTCGCCTGGCATGCCTGCGGCCCGGGTTCGATCCTCAGCACCACATACCAACAAAGATGTTGTGTCCGCGGAGAACTAAAAAAAAAAAATAAATATTAAAAATTCATTCTCTCTCTCTCTCTCTCTCTCTCTCTCTCTCTCTCCCTCCCTCTCTCTCCCTCTCTCTCCCTCTCTCTCCTCTCTCACTCTCTCCTCTCTCACTCTCTCTTAAAAAAAAAGAAAAGGTATATAGTTATGAACTATTTTAAAATGCACACACTCATATGAGTTTCAAGAGTTTAGGGAATAAAGCACATTTTGTGCTATGTTTAATTTGAATAGTATATACGGGATTACTTGAAACAATTCAGATTTTTAAAAAATTCTTGGGCATGTAGTAAAGCTCAAGTAGTCCTGATGTTTTAATGTTGGTTCTCTCTAACTGTGTGACCTAATTTTATAAACCGAAAAATGAGGTGCTTGTAGTAGACATTTTTAAGGGATCCTCTGATGGTTCTATGAGTCTAAGAAAAAGAAATTTGAAACATATTTGTGGAAGTTGTATCTTAGCTTTTAATCAGACAAATTAAAATATTCTGTTACATGTTTGTACCCCCTTCATCTAGGATTCCAAACTATTAGTTGTATAATTTAGTGATAGTATGATGGTATAATTTAGTGATAGTATGATTTAGTTATGGTATGATTCTGGTTATCCTTTTTTTCTATAATAATTTGAATCATAATCCAATTATTTCCTTTAAAGCAAGACCAAGAAAGTAGTATAAATTGGTACACTAATAAACACCAAGAACTGGCTGTTTATATATTGTCTTTTTATTTGAAAATAATTTCAAACATACAGAAATTACAATGTTCATAATACTATATATCTTTTACATTTAGCCTCCTCCTTTCCCCCCCTCTCTCTGTTCCCCACCTCCTCCCTATCCCTTTCTTTTTAGGCCTCCCTTAGTCCCTATCTCCATCTCTGTTTCTTCTTCAGCCTCCTTTCATTTGGAAGATTTTGACAGCCATTCTTTGTCTGTTATGATATTAACATTTAAAAAGAGTATCAATCTCCTTTTTCATTAATAGAATTTTCATTTGAGTATTTCTAATGTTATCTCACAATCAGACTCAGTATGGGCATTCTTGACCAGAATTGACACAGAATTGTACACAGGTGTTACAGAAAGTATCACAGCTGGAGGAACACATTAACTTTCTGCCTCTCATTAGTGAAGTCAATATTGATCATTTGGTAAAGTTATTATACAGTTTCTCTAGTATTTAGTTATTATTTTCTTTTGCAAGTAATAAGCAGTCTGTGTGGAAACACTTTAGGAACTTGCAAATATCCCACTTTTCATCAAAATGTTCCCATAGGTTCTGGAATATTTTCCATAATAGTTATGAAGTGATGAGCTACCAACTCCAATTCTTTCTCCATATGTAACAGTTGGTACTTGCCATGTGAGATTTCTCCCCCCTTATCTATCTACCTGCCTACCTACAGATGTACTTATTGATTGATTTCTTACCAGTATGGATGTAAAAATTCCTATTTTTCAATGTCTTATCATTTATTATTCTAGTAAATAATTTCAGTGCTCATTTCTCCCGTATTTTGTCAGTGAGAGCCCCTGCAACCTGGCTTTGTAATGTGTCCCCATTGTTTTTAGCACTGTTACTTTATAACATTAAAATTTATTTTAATTTCATTGGATAGCTACCCTTCCACAACATTGCAGTCAATGATTTCTCTGAGGAGCTTGGTTCATTTTCCCTGAGAACTGTAAGAGAAACCAATATTTATGTAGTGGGTGTGTGTTTGTTGCCACTGGAATATCAGAAAGGACATTTAAAATTAACAGATTACAAAACATTAAAAATGTAAATAGGATATGATCTTTAAATTAAATCATGGGGCTCTACTTTTACTTATGCCCCATTTCTGTGATCAGCTGTGAGATAATTTAAATGCATATATAGTGGCCTAATTGTAGTTAATATATTTAATTTTAAAAAAATAATAATGTATAAGGTGCGGAAGTAGCAATACATACTGCTGTAACAAAGGGAAAATATGCTGATTTATCTAAAGGCTGTATATCATTTATCTAGTTCAGTGACTCAGTAAAATAAATTAAAATATCAAGCAATTAAATGTATGTTTTTAGTGAAAAATCAGAATGTGCTCCTACTCCAAAAGTTACAATTATGCCATAGCTTTAACTGTTCACTATGAAGTACTAAAGGTGTTCAAATATTTTCTTGAATTTGTTTCTATATTTCAACTTAAAAAATCTCAGCTTCATAGAATTTATGTGTGATAATTCTTTGTTTTTATAAATACATCTTTATCATAATTGGGAAAGAACATTTGATGAAACAGATTTCTACATGTTCAATGAATTGAATAATTCAATTCTGAGCTCCTATATTCGGTGTCCTAGTTTATTTTCTCAAATTATGTCTGTTTATTTTAATTCCTGTCCTCCTCTTAAAGAATCTCAATTGTCTCCCTTTTCTCAGGGCATTGTTTGATAACTGATCTTAATACAAATAAGCATATGCTGAGCTACAGAAACAGACATGTAGTTCACATACTTTCTATTATACTCGAGATAGTAATTGAGCACTTAATACATGCAGAGCACTGTGCCAGGACCTCTATTTCTTCTAAAGTTATTTGAATTACTTGTTTGCAATGAAGCTAGCTAATGGTTGACCATTCCCTCCCCCACAAAACTACATTAGACCAGTTTGTCAGTTGCATTATTCATTAGGTTGCTAGGACATAAGGTCAGACCTTGAGGTTTATGGCTTGATGACTTATTTTTCTTCTATTGATTATCTGTGCCATGTCTGGTAGTGAAAACAGATATTTTTAATCTTTTTTCTCTCAAAATGTATTATTCTAAAATCTCATATTTTTAACCATTAAGTTTTCTTTAAAACATATCTTGGAATTAATGGTGTACTTTTTCCTTCTTTATTATGACAGTGATGATCAAGTGCTTGCTTTTTGAAACGTTTTCCTGACATGTCTGAACTGGATATATTTTTAACCAGTGCCTCTTTTTGATTCATCTTTTCCTTTTATTGCCTTCTTTTTGATTCATCTTTTCCTTTTATTGCCTCACACTTTATGAATAATCATGTATTCTCACTTAGTTCATTAAATAGTCTTGTAGCATAATTAGGAGAGTATATTAATAAAATTTCATTTAGATGGATCCATCTATATGAGAATTTACAAATAATTGAGTGATGGTTTGTGTTTTTTTCTCCTCTGAAAAGGAAATACTCTCACTACTAACATTGAAATGGGAGTCATCTTTGGACTTTTATTCAGATGTGTCAGTTTTGTGAGACCATACCAAGATGTTCACTTAGCTTAAGGGAACAGAAGAACTTTGTTATGCTCTTTGAGTGTTACATTAAACTAGATCATTGCCTGAGGACCCTATTTAATATGTCCATCTGATTTATGATTTTTTGTACTCCTTTTTCCTTTGATTTGTCTCAGCTTTGGAAAACTTGGCATTTATTTCTATTTTACTTTTTACACTGTCTCAACAAATATCTCTACATTCATTACTTTTAGTTCAATTATGTGTTGAATTTAAAGTAAATAATTTGGTATGTCGTGTTTTGAATTTACAATCATGCAGAGTGAAGGAAGCAGCATGAGTTGTGGGTTTGCAGAATGCTTTTTTTTTAAGTATGGATTTCAGGCTGGGGATTTAGTTTAGGGGTAATAGCATTTGCCTAGCATGCAGAAGGCCAATCTCAGCACCCCCTCCCGAGGTATCAATTACTGTAAATTCTTGAGAGGCTCTCTATAACAATATGAGTAGAAATATATGTTCATTCAAATTTTTATTATTGATTTAAAGAGACTTTAAATTTCTGTAGCAAATCACATTTCTCCCTTTCTGGCCATCTATCATATAATTAAAGTGATATCAAAGACTGATTAGAATATTTAAGTCATTAAGATTTTAATTCTTAATTGTATAATCTCCCTTGCCAGGGCTGTTAACTTTTATGATACAGGGAGGGTAGAAATTCAGCAGAGGTATTTATTTATTTTCTTTTATGAACAAGGCTGTACAATTTGCATTTTTTCCAGGTGGTGCTGGGACTATGTGAATAGATCACACAGCTGCTGCCTTGGTCAGTTTGAGGGGTATGTTTAGCAGATGTTTGCAGGATCTGGATTTTAAAGTATTCTCAAATATATTTAGAGACATAGATATCTCGTCTCTGGGTTTATATTTTAGGTAATGTCTATTTCTTTGGTGTCTTGGTGGTATGTTACTGCCTTGCTTTGTTTCCTGTTGCTTGAATTTGTTTAGAGAATATATTTACCATAACCTTTAAATTATATGGCTATTCCTGTTAGGTAGCTGAATACATTTTTAAGGATAATATGGGATTTTTATAATTAGTTCAAGAAAGAAAATGGAAATACAGTTAGCCACATTTACATGGCTCATGCCTGAGTTAGAATCACAGATTTGGAATAAAGAAGTACCACTTTCTCCATTTATTCTGAAATGAGCCATCCTGTGAAGAACTTGCACCAATCTAATTTTTACAAACTTATTTATATTTTTTTGCTGATTTGGTTAAAAATAAAAGCTGACAAATGACAGGAATTTTCAGTGGCTATGATTCATTTTATAGGTCCTTGATATCATAGTTGCAAATATAAGTGCTTATGAAACCAATGATTTTGGTAATTATAACAATGTTTCTTGATAACCTATTATATGAAAGGTACTATAAGTATTATAAGGTCAGATTTGGACCCTTAAATCTAGGAGCTCAGTGTTTAATAATAGAATATGTGTACAACTAATAAGAAAACATCAAACATAAACGACCGATAAATGAGATAAATATGAAGTAGTATTTCTTTCAAAAGGATGAGGGAAGGGCAGACAAAGGGAAACATTGGGAGTCATCATGGAAATGGAAGTCATTTAGCTTGTTCTTTAAATCTAGGTAAGATTCAGTCATTTAATAATGTGACTGAGACAGGGAAAAGGGATGTTTTCCGCATAAAAAGTTACATGTTGAAAAACCTGGAACTTATAATGTTGTTTTCTCAAAGAATATGGGAATATGTGAGTCTCAAAGAATATGGGAATATGTGAGTCCATTACAAGGTTCATGTTGGAAATGAAGAAAGGCTAATTTCATTGGAAATGTCAGAAAATACATTTAGAGAGGTATGTTTGTGCTGAATTTTGAGGCCTTTAAATGTTAGTCTAAAAAATACAGACTTTAATTGATAAGAAATTTGGAGGTATCTTAAGAAGACAGACATGAGTAGACTTATGCCGAAGGAAGTTTAGTGCATTAGTTTAAGGAGAGAGGATTAAGAGTACAGGTGTTGAGTTGGAATTTCTAGGACTAGGACTCATGTTGTCTAGAAGGGCATAGGGAGGAGTTAAAGACAACTTCGCAATTTTAAGACTATATGACTGCAAAAATGGTGGTACTTTTAACATAATTAAGGAGAAGGGAAAAGGAACAGCAGCTTCAGAGAAAGGTGATGAATGGATTTTGGTAACTGGGAGATTGGTTTGCTGTTTAACACTGTCTAACAGGAAATACACAATATCCTTGGACATGCCAATCTAGTCTTGCATGAGAACTCTCTTAAAGTATATTCCTGGAAGAGAATTTGCTCGGCTGTTGAATATGTACATCATCAGAAAAAGTAGAATTGTTATTGTGATTGTTTTACTAAATCAATATTTGTTTAGATTTGCCCACATATTTACAACTTTCTTTCTAAACATACTTTCACATATTTCAGATCTTAATTCTGTAATAATTTCTTTCACTAAATTATGATATACTTAAAACATTATCTTTAGTAAGTGTCTGTTTGTGATATACTTCCAGGTTTGGCTTCTTTGAAAATTCCTTTATTTTGGTGTCTTCTTTGGAAACATGATTACAAATTATTTTTTTCTTAGCACATTAAAAGTATCATTAACCAGTGTCTGGCTTTCACCACGTTAATTCTCACTATTTTTTCCTTTTAAGGTAATGTCTTTTGTGTATATTTGATTTTAAGATCATCTTTTTGTCTTTGGTTATAAAAGAATTTTGCTGTAGTAGGTTCAGGTGTAGATTATTTTTATTTATCTTTCTAGGGATTTTCTGGGCTTCCTATATCTGTGTTATTGTGTCTTTCTGAATATTTTAAAGTTGTGAGCCATCATTTCCGTAAATATTGCCTGTGCCCTTTCCATCTCCATTTTTGGACCTTCCAGGATTTGGATTAAATGGAAGTTACACGTAGTTAGTTTGTGCTCCATATTTTCCATCAGTATCTCAGCAATACATTCTGGATAATTCCTTTAGCTTTATCTTCTATGTCATATATATTTCTTAAGCTCTGTCTCATTTTCTACCAATCTTACCCTCTGAATTTTAAAATTTTAATCGTTACCTTATTTAATTTGAAGAAATTTTATTTAGTTATTTTTCATATATATTAATTTTGATAGTACCTTTTTCTTTATTAATATTAAAATCTCTTTCATTTTTTCAAATTGTATTAACCATGCTTATTGTTCTGGTACATTCATCTGTGAGAATATGTTAAGGTTTAGTTTGAAAGTTAAATTTTCTTCAGGGGAGATTCATATTTGCTTTTATTAGGTTGTCACCAACCTAGGATCATAACATTTTGGCTTAAGGTATGCTTTTATTTTGGTTGGTTGTTTTTTATTTTTATAAAACTCTTGTGGAACTATGAATTTAGGCTGTATGAAGGCTGAGTTTTGGCTAGGAATTTTCTGAAAATTCTTACCTTTTTTTACTCATCACCAAGCTTTGATATGGACAGTTTTCTTTTTAGGCCCCTAGAGAGATGAGCAAATTCATTTCTAACTTATTGTTAAACCAATGTTTAGTACTTTGTGGTTTAAGGTGCCATTTCCTATTGTTCTTTCCACTTTGATAAGGCTCTGGGCTTAGATTCCATTCTCCTTTATTTGAGGGCTTGGAAACTGTAGCTGAAATCTGAGTTTTGACAATTAAAGGTCAAGGCTGGCTCTGTGATGTACTCTGAGTTCACCTTTCACTTATCTTTTGGCTGTTAGGTATTCTTTGCTTTCTTACCAATTTACCTGTACATTTTAAATTACTTTAAGCACTGGTCAAGTGTAGTTCCTTTTACTGAGAGTTTATAATCAAGGTATATATTCTATCATACTTTGAGAAATGGACATTCAGGTAAGGTATTTTTATATGGACATGTGACATCTCAAAATTACTTTTTCTATTTTACAGTTTCCCAAATGTAAAATATTTGTACTTGAATAGAAATTACTGTACCTGTCCTTTTCTGATTCAACTTAATTATATACTAATACTCATTTTTTAGACTAGAGACAGACATTGTTATCACCACTTTTTGGAAGAAATAGTAATTCAGGAGATGGTTTCATGAGTCATGTCTATGTTTTGTCAATAGTTGTAGTTGCCAGTCACTCACACAATTCTCCTCTTTACCATTCACAAAATAATTTTTAATATGGGAAATTCCAAGAAAACAAATCAATGCAGTATGGACAGCATTATCTTATTAATGGGCCATTAATAATTATTACACACATGCTTCTGTGTGTATATGTATGGCTAAGATTTTTTGGTCCAGGATGAGAGGGCTTTGAGTGAAAACTGCCTGCATGAAGTTGCTTCAGGCTCTAGGATCTCTTACAGAAGCTCTGTTTGCCAGGTAGAATGACTTGATACTGTAGCATTTTGCCAAAGGAAAATCTGGGTTGTTGTTACCTGCCACCAATAATGGGTTTTACTAGAGAAGTACATATACCAGCTATTAAGTTTTCTATTACTGATGGGAATATAAACTGTGAATTAATGGTAGAATAGCCATTATTAAAAGTGAAATGTACCAATGAATGGCTATTGCTTTTTACATGTAAAACTTAGGAATTTTTACAGTTTGTCAACATTGCACTTTCATTCAATTCATCAAGCATTATTTTCAGTGCCTAGGCAGTTTCAAATTGGTACTAGTTTCTCGTGATGCAAAGATCATCAAGACATGTCTGATGCTCTAAAGAGCTTACACTTAATTGGGGTAATGGATATATAAACTAATGATAGTACTTATATTATGTGCTATATCCATGTTAGGAATAAAACATAGTAGGGAGCCAGAGGAAGGAGTTATTAATTTTGCCTGAAGACTTGAAGATGGCATCCCAGAGGAGATGTTATTTTAGTCATGCCAAATGTGTTCAGGTTGAGAAATATTGCGATATAAAGAACACTCAACCAAGAGTAACAGGCTTGGAATTTCCTGACTTTGTCCAGGATTGGTGAGTTCTCTGTTGTGGCTGGAACATCTGGGGACCTGGGAAGTATTAAGTTAATTTGGAGCTGCGCTTTGAAAGGCCCTGAATACCATGCTTATTACTTTAAGCCTTAATGTATAGGTAGTAAGAAAAAAATTAAGAATAAAAAAAATAACATCTTGGGCACTGAGAATATACCTCAGTTGGTAGAGTGCATACTTTGCATGCAAAAAGCTCTGGGTTCAAACCCCAGCACCACAAAACAAACAAACAAATAAATTCTTAATATTCTAAAAGATAACCCCAATAGTGAACATCATTAAGAAATTGGAGTAGATTGAAGGGGAGAGAAAAGTGCAAATCAAAACAAAAGTCCAGAAGTCTAATGTAAATTTCTAACTGTTTTCTATACCTTGATACATAGTTTTAGCTATTCTTTTTTTTCCACTAAAGACCAAGATTATGCTTTAATAATTTTTGTATTTACATTGCTTATCATAACGTGCGTAATAAATGTACAATAAATGAATTAATGAATGTGTGAAATAAGCAAGAATTATTGAAGGTTCTAAATATGAAAGGAGAAATGAAAGTATAATTTATAGGAGGAGGGTTGGCTTATAGAGAGAAGAGTCCGAGATGACTTGAAGGTTTCTTCTGGGATCTATATTGGGTTCCGGTACCTTTTGCCAATTTAGGGAACAGGCATAAATGAATGAATGAATGAATGAATGAATAAATAAATAAATAAATAAATAAACAAACTTTTTAGGTTACTAGGAATAAGTTCATGTTGGAGAATCTTTATTTGGAAGGTCCAAGAAATATGAGCACATTGATCAATGATTAAAGTCAGTAGTGTGGTGGATCATACGTGGTAAGAATATAAAGTAAAATGACTAGATCATGGGAGTTTGGGGTCACTTATATTTAAGGTATAGACAGAATAGAAGACACAATATGGAAAACTAAAAGTTTAAATAGAAGCACAGGATTATTAGTGACGTCTATACTCTGATATTATTGAGGAGAAAATTTCAAAAACAAACTATGTTCAAAATTTAATAATTCTAGTTTCCAGTATGGATGGAGGGGGATATATATATATATATATATATATATATATATATATGAATGAATATATGAATATATAGCACACACATATTGATATATAGTTGAAAGCCAACAAGATGGCTTTTGATTTGTGTTACACAATTTCATATTGTAAGCCAGTAAAACAATTTTTAGGAAGGATTGAAGAGAACAAAGAACAGATACTTCTTTTTTTTTAATTTTTAAAGTTGTAGATGGATACAATCTATCTTTATTTATTTATCTATTTTTAATGTGGTGCTGAGGATCGAACCCAGTGCCTCATTGTGTGTGAGGCATTCTACCACTGAGCTACAACCTCAGCCCCAAAGAACAGACACTTCTTGATTTATTTCTCATTTGAGAGAATAATACTCTCCATTTTTCTAATGATCAGGTTGAAGTAGGGTTTTTTTTCATTATTTGTGTTTATACATTTCAGTTTCATTGATTCTATGCTTTAAAAGGTTTTAATGTGGCCAAGTATTGAAGATGTAGCTGTAAGAGTTTTTATGTGGGGGTAAACTCCAGCATTTAATAACTACTGAAAATGCAGCATCTTCTCTCTTATTGTATTTGACAGGGTTTTTGTTATTCTTTTGATAGTCTTTATTTTGCCCACAGGTAACTTATTCCCAAAGGTTTTTTATGCTGGGGAAATTTCATTCCACTTTGTATAGAGAGTTAGATTTAATATTATCTTTTGAGTGCATTTTTACTGTGGATTATTAATTACTAGAATTACTTAAGCAAAATTCATACCAGGGGTCTTTATTTTAAAACTGATAATGACCATATGCATTAAAAGGCAGCGACAGAAAACTGTCAGTGAATAATCGTCTTTGCCTTTGGGAAACAGTTAAGTCATTGCATCATGCTTGAATTACCATCTAATTTATCAGTGGATATGCTCATTGATTAATTTCTGTTCTTTTCGTTAAACTAGCGTTTTCTTGTATCATCTTTTAATAATGGAATTTGTTATGTCTGCTATGCTTAGCTATAACTTAACAGAACTCCATTTCTTTGTGTAGGTCACTCTATTGGACTGCACATAATATAGTGTTTGTTGGGGGCCACTGAATGGAAATTGGCTTAGATATGCTGATTATATGTCAGTCATTTTGTTTTGTGTTTTATATGTGTTAGTTTACTTGATGGAACTATAGACATGCTAAGAGAGGGAATTTGCTATAGTGGAATAGGGTGGAGATTGGAAAGTATACTGATCTGAATTTGAATATTTGCTCTGCTAGTCATTAGGTGGACAAAGTTACTTCATTGGTCTGAGCCCCAGTATTTTGGTATAGAAAAAATGAAATTCTTACCTTGAAGTGTTAATATTATAATTATTATTATAGTCTAAGACACTCATTAAATAGGATATATATATATATATATATATATGATAATCAACATCATTAATAACTACTATTAGAAAGGATATTAAATATTTGCTTTGCTTTGGGTGCTGTTACTGAATGATAAGTCATGCTGGGCATACAGAGATATGGGAGGATAGAGATAACCATTTTTTATGTAAAACTTAAAATATTTAATGGAACTATTAATTTGGCAGTCATATCGGACATTATAAGGTTTGTGTTAGCTCTTCATTGTTGTGACAAAATAACTGAGAAAGACAACTTAATAGAGAAGAGATTTATTTTGGCACACAGTTTCAGAGGTTTCAGTCCATGGTTAGCTGGCTCCATTGCTCTGGGCCTGAGGTGGGCAAAAGATCATGGAAGAAGGGTATAACAGGGGAAAGCTGCTCAGCTCATGGCAGCCAGTAAGCAGAGTGAGAGAGAGGAAATGTCCAGGGTAGAATACATCCCTCAAAGGCATAGCCCCATTGACCCATGTCTTCCTACCAGGCCTACCTCTTACAAATTTAACACCATCTTCCAATAGCACCACCAGGTAGGTACGGAACCTTCAACACATGAACCTTTGGGAGACATTCCAGTTCTAAACTATAGCTCTTTGGCTTCCTAGGGTCGTACCTTGCCTGCCCAAACTAGGAGCTTAGCTGTTTTTTTTTTTTTTTTTTTTTTAATTATGTTATGCTTTCATTCTGAGAAAGCATGCCTTTTCACTAAATGAACCCAGCAAATTTTATTCTTTTATTAGAATGGTTTCTCTTAGTAAGGTTTACAATTCAGTAAGTAAGTTAAGAGAGTTACCTGTTATGTTATTGGCAGGCCACTTACCTGGTCCGTCTGTACTTGGTGTTGAAGCTTTAATAACTACCATTAGGTTTATATATTGTGAGAATTCATACATTCAGGACACCATCGATAATTGGGTGACAGCCAGGTTATTTTCTTCAACTAAAGTTGTAGGTCATACTCCATATTAGTTTTCCCCCAATATAATGGAAGTAAATAGTGCTCTAATCTTCATTAGTCGTTTGGTATCCAGTAACTTTTTGTCTGCCAGTAAAAATGGTATAGGCTGCTCTTCAATGGCATTTTCCTTTGAACATATCAGTTTTGTTGACTCAAATGGGGTTGTCATGTTTCTTTGCCAGAAATGTTGACAGTCTCATGCACTGTTTGTTATATAGTCTTTCCTTCCCTAAACAATCATTTCCAGCCTGGTTCTGTTGGTATACTGCTACATGCTACTTTTTTTTTCCTTTTGTGATATTGGGAAATGCTGTTTTGCCATCAGTGAAAAGAGGGAGTGGTACTTAGTTACTGTGTAAGTGGACTTTATTTTCCCAGTTGATTTTGTTAAAGAGCAATTTCAGGAAGCTTTGGGCCATTGTATCACCTTGCCTTATCCCATTATAGATATTGATGCAACATGGATCGCTGAGCAGTATAATCTCTTTTGTACAGTTTCTATTGATCTTTTTCAGTAAATCATTGTATGCTGGGTTTGTTCTGAAATCATTTTGGGCATAAAAGATGATCTTGAGTTTGACATCCAAGTGCCTTCTTGTAATGGGCAAACTTATATAAAGCTCGGATGCACTAACTTTGTTTCTGTCTTTTTCACACTATAGATATAACTATTTTATTAAATAGTCAAATGTAAAATGCATCAAGTGAGTGGCCTCTACTCACTGTTTCCAATTACTTATTTCTCTCTACTGTAACATGGCTTCTGTCATCATTGTTCATTTGAAATTGTTCTATGTGGTCTGAAATGGCCCATTTTCTTCTAGGTTTTTTTTTTTGGGGGGGGGGATGGATTTAGACTATGTCTGATCTTCCTGCTACTTTTGACACTGTTGATTTACTTTCTCTTATTGGAACATTTTACTTTCTCACTTTTGGGACAATGTACTCTCCTGTTTCTCACATATTTTCAATTGTTCTTTTTTGTCCTTTGAATTGGTTGTTCTTTCTTCTCTGTGTCTGATATCAGACATCCTCAGTGTTTAGGCTTTAGTTATATTTTGAAGTCAGATGGCCATAAAATTCACATTTTTTCCTGTACCCTCATCATCATTCCATTTAATATTTCATATTATTCACATATTATATCCTGAGTATTACTTTCCACATACTTTTGATGTGGAAGATAAAGTTTTATAAAGCATGTTCTTTTTTGTAGGAGTTTGTAAATTACCTTATCAATGTTGTATGTAGATGAGGAATATAGTGGAAATTAAGGAAGATTTTGTAGAGAGTGACACCTTATTTGGGTCTTAATGGATAAATAAAAATTTAAGAACAAAGATGTTAAATGAGGTAAGCTCAAAGTATTTTCCAGCTACTTAAGAGTTCTTGCATACCTTTTCTATTTCTGCCTGTACTTCCCATAATCTTTTCATCCGTATTAGGCACAAAGAATAACAGTATACATGGAATCATATCATGGCAGTAACATATTAAAAATGTATATAATTTGGTAGTAAGACTAAGTATGATGTTAATTAAGTATAACTATTTCATTTATATAGCCACTTATACCTGATAGGCCTCAGTTTTCTTTAGTATACCAGATAGTTGATGTAATTGCTACCCTTTCAAATGTCTTGTCAGATTTAATTCCATGTGATCTAAATGGAAATCAAGACATACTAGCATTCTTTAGTTATTTGTTTTTGCCATACCCAACTTTGGAGTGCAGATTTCTAAACTAATACTTTGGAATGATTTCCCAGTCAGAAATCTGTGTTAGTCAGGTTTCTGTCACTGTGGCAAAATGCCTGAGAAAAACAGCTTAAATAAAACAAAATCTATTTTGGCTCATGGTTACAGAGGTTTCAGTTCATGGTCACTTGGCTTCATTGTTTCTGGACCTGTCATGATACAGATACATGGTGCAGCAAGGTTACTCATCTCATAGCAACTGGGAAGCAGAGAGAAGAAGGGGCCAGAATCCTGTTCAGTGGCATTTTGGGGTCACTGGGGGTGACTTTTTCCTCCAAATAGTCTCCACCTCCTAAAATTTCCACAGCTTGCCAATAGCACCACCTGCTGGAAACCAAACCAGTAACACCTGAGCTTTGAGGGGATCTTTTATATCCAAACTGTCACACAATGATTTCATATTTGTCAATTTGAAGCTTTTAATTTGATTGTGTTTATTTATGATACTTCTTTTCCAAATTGCATGTATTAACTTCCTCTTCTTGGTCTGTAGTTTTAACCAGTGGTTAAGTTCAGATTCAAAGCATTGTAGGCTAAAGGCAGAAGCACACTTTGGTGGCAGCAATGAGGGAAACAACAATGATCCCCCACAGTGATAGGACTGAAGTGGCTGGGTTGAAGTAAAGGCCAGCTTAATGGTGAGCACAGCAGGTTTGAAATAGTTTGCTAGGAAAAAGAGCCAGCAGGTTGCTGTCCTGATCCAGTCAAATTTATTTGCTATCTGTGACTATTAGCAGCTGCATCTTACGTGGGCTATTTCTTTCTTTTTTATCTTTAGTAAGTTTCTGGTAAAACCTCCAATTACAGGGATTTCTGACCTTTTTCTCCTAACAATACAGGTTTCATTCTAACATCCACGAAATGTGTTTTACTTTACACAGTAATAGCTCTATCTGCATTTTAGAGATTTCAAAATAACTAGTTCAAGTTTTCAGGGCCATACATGGTGAATATAGTGTACATTTGAATTTTGCTTTACTCTAGAAATTAGTGTTCAGTTTTAATCATTGTTTTTATTTTATGTGCTTTTATAAACAGTATAGGATCCTTTATTGTTGAAACTCTTGATCTTAAAAGTTAATAAAAGGTACACAGTAGGAAATTACTAATCTACAATAAATTACTAGGTTTATATTCTTGTTCAGTATTATATCTTTTGCAGTAATGTTAAAAATGCTCAGTAGCACTAAATATGGTAATATTAAAAGATAGTTCTCAGAGGAGACAGAGGTTTTCATAGCTGGGCCCTCCTCCAAGAATGAATTCATTCATTCATTCATTCTCTCTCTCTCTCTCTCTCTCTCGTTCTTAAAAGCTTACAGTCCAAACCATTTCTGGCATTTAGTAGAATAAAGTACCTCATGGATGTTCATTGTTAAAACTACGTAACTATGATCTATTTAATGATATATACACATAGAGAGACCAGTTGTGATTATCAATGACTCAATATTAAACTGAGTTCACCTATTAAATTGGTTTTATATCAGTTGAGTATTTATTTTGATAAATAGCTTTCATGTTGAACTCAGGTGATCATTATTCCCCTTTTTTATAGGTGGCATCAATATGCTGCTAGCTAGGAACGTAAGTAAAGTTTAGCTGACATGAACGAGTATTATATTTAGGAATATGCATTTTCAGTAGAATTTGGTTCTGTTGATCTAAGGCACACAAGCTTTAAACTGACTACATAGTGTGCAAAAGCAATGAAACTAAGCTGCAGTATGCTTGCTTAGCACTTTATCTAGCTCATCTCTGTGTTTTGGTTCGATTGAATTTTCCCTTTTTTGAAGTACCCAGTTTTTATTGAATAAAATATTATATCTCTTTCCATTATACATATTCAAAGTCCTTACCTGCCCTGTTTGTTTCCAGTGACCTGGCAAAATAGAAATATATACACAAGCAGGAATACATTTGATTACTAACTATCATTTGCTTTCCTCTTCAATAGCAAACTTTTTTCTTCTGCCCCTGTGAAACTTCTCCTATGAAAGCAATAATGTCAATATTTATTTTAGTATTTATTATGTGCACAGGCAGTTTTAATTACTGCATCAAATGTATTCTCATGTATTCTAAAAGCTTCTATATAACTAGCAGAGTGATAGATTATACAAATATATAGTAGATCCTAGTTTTCAAGGATGTCTAGTTCAAAATTGATTTAGAAATAAAACTTAGTGTGCCTTGAGGAAACTTCTCTTTCTTTTAAACTCATTATTTATCACTATTGTTAGCTCAATTGTTGACCAACTATTGCCTTTACTGTTAGATTCTAAGATTTAGAAGAAATTACAAAAAGGATTTCTGAGGGTTATTGTTGACAATATTTATACTTTTCAATTTGAAGTACTTATTGAGTTATTATAGAATGTTCTGTTATGTGCTATAGAGTGGTTGTTTCCAACCTTGCTAGTAGTTTCCAGAGTAACCCTGGTAGTTTTTAAGAGATTCATGTCCAGACACCTTTCTTACAGAGATTTTGACATTCTGATTCTGTACGTAGGGATGTGGTTAAAATTCAGACTGCAAGTCAGTGAGTGAAGAGAAAGTAAATACAGAGACATTGTGTCAGGTACTCTTGTAAGAAGCTTGGTAGTCTCTTTGTGTGTGTGTGTGTGTATGAGAGAGAGAGAGAGAGAGAGAGAGAGAGAGAGAGAGAGAGAGAATTTTTTTTTTTTACTATTTATTTTTTAGTTATCGGCAGACACTACATCTTTTGTTTGTATGTGGTGCTGAGGATTGAACCCGGGCCGCACGCATGCCAGGTGAGCGCGCTACTGCTTGAGCCACATCCCCAGCCCACTTGGTAGTCTTAACAGTAAAGCCTGATAGATTGAAAAGAAGAAGGGAGTTGTGCTTCTCCTAAGAATGGGAGAATGTAAAGTTTTTGTGCATTTTATTATTACTGTAATTTTTCACATCTCAACAAGAGTCCCAAATTTTACTTTTATTCTTTCAAATAAAGTCACCAAAAAAGACTAAACTGGAGCTTAAAAAGAAAGAAATGAAAAGTTTGTATACTCTCTCTCTCTTACCCTCTTAAATTTTTTCTAATGCTTCGATCACCTTCAGCAGAATACACTGATGTGGTTTCTGAACTAAAGAAAATTACTGCTGGAAGATAAAATTGAAACCAGTTGGAATCCGAATGGGAAAAACAGAGACAATGAAGCTCTCGTTGTTTCCCATTGAGCTCAGCCAGCAACAAACCAAATTGAGATACTCAGTAATATTTTTATGTGCATAAAGTAAGAGAACTGTATTATATAAAATTCAAAGGCTTGGTTTGTGTGTTTTTTTGTAGAACTTCCTTTTTTATTTTATCATAAATCAGTGTATCCCAAGTGAAACATTATTAAACAGTGTAGCACCTTATGGGTTCTCATTCAACCCCAATAATAATGGGATTGTAGAAATAAATTTTATGATGTTATTAAGGTTAATTTACTTTGATTGGTATATTACTTGTAGACATATGGTAAATTTATGTGAGAATATATGTGGAGTAAAACAAAGGATAGTTACAATTAGGATTGACACATTTAAGAAACATGAGAAGTATAAATGTGCTTGATTATGTGAATGCTATTTGAAAATCAGAATTACCAATCAAAAATTACAGCAGGGCATTTCTAGATGCTATTTTACATTGGAAGTGTTGAGTATTTCTCACGTGTACAAAAGTAGAAACAAGAATAAATTGACCTCAACTGCAAAAGGAAGGGTCTAAGGGACCAGACAAATACGAGGTTCCTACTATGTCAGGGGTTGACAGACTATAGCCAATAGGCCAAATCCAACTAGCCAGCTATTTTTGTAAACATGATGTTATTGGAAGCCTGCCATACTCATACTTCTTGTTAATGGCTGCCTTTACACTAAAATGTCAGAGTTGAGCTGTTGCAATAGAATTTACATGTCTTACAAAGCCTAAAATATTTGCTATCTGGTCCTATACAGATAAAGTTTGATTGGGCTGGGGATGTGGCTCAAGTGGTAGCGTGCTCGCCTGGCATGCGTGTGGCTCGGGTTCGATCCTCAGCACCACATACAAACAAAGATGTTGTGTCCACTGAAAACTAAAAAAAATATTTAAAAAAATTCTCTCTCTCACTCTTTCACTCTCTTTAAAAAAAAGTTTGGTGACTTTTATATCATGTTACTAGAAATATTACATGTGTGTCCCATGTATTCTAATAATGCCCCTATGAAACATGTATCAGTACACACATGGTTTAAATAATCTAAATATTCTGTAATTCAAAACTCACAGCTGCTTTCTTATTAATAACTACCTTTTCGTGGTCCTGATCACTCACTTCTCCTACTCCCAGAATTTGGCTTTATTGCTTTTCAGACGTTCTCTTGGCTGATTCTGGGAGTCAGGAGTAGGGAGGAAGTGTTCGGAAATTAGTCAGCTATTATTCTTTGGCCTGGGCTTTATCATACCTATGCTTTCTGTGAGCATATTTTTCTACTCTGCACAACCATTTTTTTAATCCAAAGACTTCTCTGAGTCCTTGTATCCTTGACATATCTTGCTACCATCTCATTAAAGTTCTTTGGTCATAAGTTATACAAACATCAGGTTTACAAGGCTGGACTAAGTAGGAATGGAAAGCATCTCAAAGCATAGCTCAATTTCTATTATCTTGTCTTTACTTTTCTCTGAGACTGATAAAATGAACACCCCTTACCTCCTGCAGAGATTACTGATCCCCAAACACATAATTCCAGTTTGGACAAGTAAGGATACCAAACCATATGTTAAAAACAAAGCAACCACAGCTTTGAATTAATTTCTTACATATCTGTCTTAGTCCATTTTGTGCTGCTATAATAGAATATCTGAGTATGGATAATGTCAAAAGAACGAATTTATTTCTTATAGTTCTGAAGGATAGAAAATCCAAGTTTGAGGGGCCAGTATTTGGCAAGGTCTTCCTTGTAGTCTTATCCCATGAGAGAAGACAGCAGGGCAAGAACATGTGTGCATGCAGGAGAGAGGAAAGAAACAAAACAGGCCACAAGCATGTATACACACTTCCCATGAACAGTCGTGTGTGTGTGTGGGAGAGAATCAAACTCATACTAATAACAAACCCATTCCTGTGATCAGGAACCCATGTCTATAATCAATTCCTAGCAATCCCTTTGTGATGTGGAGCCCTTATGAACTAATCAGCTCTTAAAGTTCCCACCACTCAGCTTGGTTGCTTGTAGGATTACATTTCCAACACATGAGATTTGGAAACACATTCAAACAACAACTATATACTATCCTATGCATACACCAGTTAGTATGTATAAATATTGTTGTTTTTCCCACATAAATGGTAGCATATATTTCAAGTCTATGCACTCTATTTCATTTGATATTATTTATTAAAGACCATCTTGTATCCTTTCATATAGAATGGCCTTGGTCATTGGTATAGCAACAGAGTAGTCCATTTAGTAAATGTTCCATAGTTTAACTGTCTTTTTGGAGAAGATTTTCACATGTTTCAGATTTTTTGCTAATATATCCAATGCCCAATGTATCACAGTTTATTCACTGTGACTCTGATTTATGAACATTTATAATCTTTTGCTATTGACAATACTAATACTTATGCCTTTTACATAATTCTTTTTGCACTAGCAGGTGTGTGTGTGTATGTGTATATATATATATATATATATATATATATATATACACACACATACATACATATACATACATATATATATATACATATATATAATGATTCTCTTCGAGGCATAATTATACATACTAGTATAGGATAGTCACTGTTACAAACAGAAGAGTCACAGATCCCTTGTTTTTAACTGAGCTTACATCATAGACAATATACAAATAAGTAAGGCATAATACTAATAATAGTAGTATAGACTTATGATATGTTGGGTAGCTATAATTGCTATGGGGAAAAGTGAAGCAGGCCTAGGAAATAAGGAGTGCCAAGAGGGAGGCATTACAATATTTAATTGCCTCATCAAGAAAGATCTCTGTGAGAGGATGGCATAGAACAAGATCTAAAGATCTGAAATAAGTGAAAGACAATCTGAGGATGATATAACATCATGTGCAAGGACTCTTCTCTATAAAGCAGGTTTGAAATATTTGAAAAAAAACAAGAAGGAATGTGACTGAAGTAGAATAAATGAGAGAAAAGTAGTAGGAAATGAGGTCAGAGTAGCTAAGGAGTAGGTGTGAAATAAAGTAAGGCACTCTAGACTTTTTTAAAGGTTTCAGCTTTTACTCTGAATAAGACAGGAAGCCATTGGAAGGTTTTCAGCAGAGGAATAACATTGATTAGCTAGTTGTCAGGATAGAATGAAGGTGATCTGTCATAGTGTAGACCAGTTATGTGGCCACTGAAATACCCCATGACATACTTGATGGTGAAGAGAAGTGATCAAATCCTGGGTTTGCTGAAGAGTGGGATGTGAACTGTGTGAGAAAAGACTCAGTGAAGACTCAATATTTTTTTGGCTTTAACAATTATGATTGTGTCACCATTTGTGGAGACTGAGATGAAGGAGCAATTTTGAGAGTAAGATCTAGACTTCAGTTTTGGATGTGCTAAATCTGAGAAGCTCATTATAGAAGTAGAGATATCTAAGAAATGAAAAGGAACTAGCAAAGCAGCCCCTCTTTTAGGAAAAGTAGTCCCAGTAGTCCAATTTGAATAAATCTCTGGTGAAATCTACAACTCTGAATTTTTTCTGCTTTTCTAGTACTGTGACCAAAAGACCTGACAAGAACAATTTTAGAAGATGAATGTTAATTTGGTGCTCACAGTTTCGGAGGTTTCTATCCATAGGTGGCTGACTCCTTTGTTCTGTGCTTGAAGTGAAGCAGAACATCATAGCTGATGGCCATGACAGAAGAAAGCTGCTCGGGAAATCCCCCCCCCCACCCCAAAGAAGCAAAGAGATACTTAGCTCTGTTAATCTCACCATGGCTCTCTCGCTCATCAGGGCCAAACTTTATACCCCAGAGGCACACCCCAAATGACTCCCCTCTTCCAGCCACAGTCTACCTACATAGAGTTACCACCCAGTTAATCCCTACCAGGGAATTAATTCACTGCTTAGGTTAAGGTTCTCATAACCCAGTCACTTGACCTCTAAGCTTTTTTGTATTATTTTACACATGGACTTTTGGAGGACACCTAATATCTAAACCACAACAACTGACTTCTAGACATGCTGAAATGTCCCTGAAACTAACACTTAAAGATCCTACATTGTCAAGGTGAGACCCTGGCTACAAATGTTTTTTCACTGAGTCTTTTTAAGCACAGTTTGCTGTGTTCTGCATAAGACTAAATTGTGTGCAAGATTTGTACCCATCTAAGATTAACCACATTATATCAGAAAAGCCTGCGTGTAATGAGTTCCCAACTTATATCGTCAAGAAGAAATGCCCTATTGGCCTAGGGTACTGGATTTTAGCATTGTATTTTATTCCTTTATGCTTTTTCTAGTATTTTTCCATATTTAATTCACCAACCTCTTGGAGTTTATTATTTGACTCATTGATTGTGACATGAATTATGAGATTTAGTATAACAGGGAGTTCTGAGTATATGGGGTAGCCAGAAAAATGTCACTTGATACTTACAAATCAAAAAGGACTGACTGTATCTTGAATAGGCACTTCCTCAAGGTTGAAGGTTAAAGGTTTACAGGAAGAACTTCAGCAAATTCGTTTGTTAAATACTAGTTTGAGGTAAGAATCAAAACCTCAGTTTGGGTTTTTAAATTGCCCCTTGACATAAGGAAAATTTGTTCCTAGAACCCTAAGACACCATTATTGTACCTTCCAAAGTATACATTACTTGCTAAGCTATGGAGGTCCATTTGAAAATATACAACGTTAGCTACGCACATTGTTAAACATAGTGTTCTGGTGACATTTAGCAGTGTTCAGTAATTGGCTTAATGAACAGGTGTACAAGTATATTAGTTATGCAGACGTTAATTTGCAGTAACATGTGCTTCCTGATTTTGTGTGTGTGTGTGTGTGGGGTTCTTGTATAAACCACAACCAGTAAGATTTGTTCCTTAATTAGGAAATCATTACAAAGTATGTGTGTGTGATTCCTACCGTTATAGCCATTAGTCTTGTTTAATGTGCTCTGAACTTCAGGAACATACCTGATAATGCCATTCCTATTGCTTCAGGTACTATGCAGGTGTCAGGAGGAGACCTGATTTTCTGTAGGATACCTTAATGTACAGCTGTACACTAAGGAAAGGGGAAAGAGGATGTTTGATAGCTACAATATGTAGCATGTAAAAAGAGACAGAAGTGCAATGTTTTATGCATATTACAGCAGATTTCCCTCTCAAGGTTTGACAAACAAACATGTTATTCTACACAAAATAGACTCACAAGCAATTGAACACAAAGTTGTGGTTCTTTCCCAAACTGAGTAATATTTACCTGCATTTTTATTATTCTCTTCCATATTGTTTGTGATACCTATCTAGGCTTGATCCTCAGGATTTCCAACACTAACAGTTTATAAAAATTGTCATGTGATTTTTTTTGGTCAAAATTAGAAAACTGCAAAGGCTAATATAGTAAAATCCCATACACCAGCCACCTATAATGAACAGATGAGATTGCACAGATGTTAACATTTAGTTGTATTTACTTCAGATCTTTCCTTTTAAAGAAATAAAACATTAGAGGTAAGTTTTATGATTCCAAGGTTGTACCTATTCTGATGGAACTGCTATTATTAATCTGCTTTGTAAATATTCATCTATGAACAACACACAAGACAAGTCTCTGTAGTATTTTTAATTTAGATGAATGATATTGTACTGTGTGTGCTGTTTTCCACAACTTTTATTTTTCTTCTGTTATACTTGGGATCTGTCCTTGTTGAAATATGTAGCTATAGTAACTAAAGATGTGTTTTGTTTCCTTATATTGATATACCACAACATTTTTTTTATCCTATAACTCTTGGATCTGTGCATTATTTCCAATTTTTGTACTTTCATATACATTGAATTAGTGTACATCCTTGTTTCCTTGATTGTCCTACATGTTAGGTTTTAGTTATGGTAAGCACACTTTCAAATGATTAGATGTTAGTGTGTAAGGTTGATTCCTGATTTTTACTACTGTTGTTGTTATACTCAGATTCTTGTTAATAATGTCATCAATACTGGTATACTGAAACCTTTTTTAAAAAAAAATTTCCAGTTATATAACTGAAATGATATTTCTTTTAATTATTTTTATTTACATTGCTCTGATTACTGGTATGCTGAGCATGTTTTCATTATTACCTATATGAACTTGGTCAGATGTTTAATTTTTTTTTCTCATTTATAAAATGACCTTAGTAACACCTGTCACATAAAGTGATATAAATATTAAATTAGTGCCAGATACCCACTGCAAATATTTAATTAAATGTTTGTTTTGGTGATGACTGTGGTAGGAGGGACTACTAGTACTGTTATTTTTTTATATTTGCCTGTTCTGTTTGTTGTCTGTCTTTTTCCCTTGCCCATTTTTCTATCAAGTTTGTATGATATTTCCAAAAATACAAAGGCAAATGTGATTCAAAAGAGTAAATGGAAAATAACAAATGAACTTATTGCAGCTATTACAGAACTCAGATATTCCTACCTGACATTGTCATTGTACTCACTTTAACATTATCAGGTAATTAATTGAAATTAAAATAATACTTGCTTCAATTAATTAAAATTATTTTCATGTATTTAGAATCAATTATGGAATTGTATCAACATGTATAAAATTACATTGAAGTTTATGTTGATTGCAGTTCTTTTATTTGTATGATATATCTGAAATAATGGTCAAATATTTGCTTGTTGAATATATCTATAGGTATATGCATGAAATTATTACAAATTTTCAATATGGTTTTGAACACTAACATTATTAACTTTATATATGTAGTATAGGATTTATTTATCTTTTAATTCCCCACATATTCTTTATAATATGATACAACATATCAATTGAAGCTATTTCAAAAAATACTGTATTGCATAATATGAAACTAGATTATTACAAAAACAGAGAATTCACTGTGTGACATGCATGTATACATCTAAATTCTCTGGGTATGAATAGAGGAAATCATAAATTTTAGAAACCTTTTGGAGATATTTCCAGAATTAGTAGTTTACATATGATGATGATATTTGAGTAAATGTTATGATTTTATGCCACTGTTATGTACACTCTTGCCAAAGCTAACATATAGTAGGTGTTCAACAAAAATTTATTATATGTTCTTTTTAGCTAAATATGATACTAGAATATATGTTGGCAAATTATACATGCATAGAGTATAACTTATTCTATTTTGTACCCTGTGCTTGTGGTTGTCCATGATGCAGAGTTACACTGGTTGTGTATTCATTTACAAGGCTAAGAAAGTTATGTCCAGCCAGGTGTGGTGGCAGACTCCTGTAATCCCAGGGGCTCTGGAGGCTGAGACAGGAGGATCGTGAGTTCAAAGCTAGACTCATCAACGGTGAGGCACTAAGCAACTCAGTGAGACTCTGTCTCTAAATAAAATACGGGTGGGAGTATGGCTCAGTGATTAAATGCCCCTGAGTTCAATCCCCAGTATCAAAAAAAGAAAAAAAAAGTTATGTCCACTTAATTATGTTTTTTCCTATTCCCCTCCCCCTTCCATTCCCTTGGTTTTCCTTTATCTAATCCAATGGATTTCTGATATTCCCCCCTCCCAAAATCCCTAGTTTTGGGTTCTCATCCACAAATCAAGGAGAACATTCAGTTTTTAGGTTTGGGGATTGGCTTATTTCACTTACCATGATATTCTCCAATTCTGTCCATTTATCAGCAAATGTCATTATTTCATTATTCTTTAAGGCTGAGTAACATTCCAGTGTATGTAACACATTTTCTTTATCCATTCATCTGTTGAAGGACACCAAGGTTGTTTCCATAGCTTAGCTCTTATGAGTTGAGCTGCTATAAATATTGATGTGGCTACATCACTGTATTATGCTGTTTTTAAATCCTTTGGTAGTAGACCAAGGAATGGGACAGCAGGGTCAAATAGTAGTTCCATTACAAGTTTTCTGAGGAATCTCCATATGCTTTCCATAGTTGCACCAATTTGCAGTCCCACCAGCAATGTATGAGTGTACCTTTCTCCCCATATCTTTCCCAAAATTTATTGTTACTTGTATTCTTTTTTAAAAATGTTTTTTTTAAATTGTCATTGTACCTTTATTTTATTTATTTATATGTAGTGCTAAGAATGAAACCCAGTGCCTCACAAATGCTAGGCAATCGGTCTATCACTGAGCCACAACCCCTACTTGCATAATTTTTTTCAATCTCTTTTTAAAAATTTATATTTTTATATATGACAGCAGTATGCATTACAATTCATATTATGCATATAGAGCACAATTTTTCATATGTTTTTTTGTACCCAAAGTTGAGTCACACCATTGGTGTCTTCATACATGTACTTAGGGTAATGATGACCATCGCATTCCACCATCTTTCCTACTCCCATGCCTTCTCCCTTCCCTTCTGACCCCATTGCCCTATCTACAGTTCATTTAATCTTCCCATGCCCCCCCAACCTCATTATGAATCAGCATCTTTAAATGAGAGAAAACATTTGACATTTTGTCTTTTGGTATTGGCTTACTTAGCATGATATTCTCCAACTCCATCTATTTATCTGCAAATGCCATGATTTTATTCTCTTTTAATGCTGACTACTATTCCATCGTGTGTGTGTGTGTGTGTGTGTGTGTGTGTGTGTGTGTGTACACATCACATTTTCTTTATCCATTAATATACTGAAGGGCATCTAGGTTGCCTCTACAGTTTTGTGAATTGTGCTGCTAAACATTAATGTGGCTGTGTCCCTGTAGTATGCTGTTTTTAAGTTCTTTGGGTATAAACTGAGTAGTGGGATAGCTAAGTCAAATAGTGGTTTCATTCTCAGTTTTCCAAGGATTTCCATACTGCTTTCCATATTGGCTGCACCAATTTCCACTCCCACCAGCAATGTATGTGTGTGCCCTTTTCCCCACATACTCACCAACATATATTGTTGTTTGTATTCTTAATAGCTGCCATTCTGATTGGAGTTTGATGGAAGCTCAATATAGTTTTAATTTGCATTTTTCTAATTGTCAGAAGTCTTGAACATTTTTTTCCATATATTTTTTGACCATTTATATACTTCTGTGAAGTGTTTCTTCAGGTTTTTGCCCATTTATTGATTGGGTTATTTTTCTGGTGTTAAGTTTTTTGAGTACTTGGTGTATCCTGGAAATTAATGCCTTAACTGAGATACTGGTGTTAAAGATTTTCTCCTATTCTGTAGGATCTCTGTTCACATTCTTGATTGTTTCCTTTGCTGTATAGAAGCTTTTTAGTTTGCTATCATCCTTTTTATGGACTCTTGATTTTTTATTTCCTGTTCTTTAGGAGTCTTATTTAGCAAATTGTTTCTTAAGCAGACATGTTGGAGAATTGGGCCTACTTTTTATTCTAGTAATAGCAGAGTTTCTGGCCTAATGCCTAGGTCCTTGATCCACTTAGAGCAGACTTTTTGTGCAGCGTAAGTGTGTATATTGATTCTATTGTAGCAAACTATCTCACTAGAACTTTGAGATAAATTAGTTATACATATTTTATTAGAATTTGTGGTTAGATATTACTGTGTGAAACATCCAGTTACTCACTTAGAATATCTTAATATTTGCTACAAATTATAAACATTTTTGTCACATGGTCTGTGTATCCATTGGGATAGCAAAATTTGATAGGGGATTTCTCAACATTTGCCTAAATTAGTTTGGGAGAATATATAACCATGTTTATTTTATTTGTGTCGATGAAAATCCCTCAGTTGTAAAGGAATAAATTTATAGTACAATTGCTTATAAAAATCCATGCATTAAAGGAAAGATGAGAATACTCAGTGGGCATTTTATCTTAGATAATGAGTATCTTGATGTTAACGTATCTTTAATAATAATACAAATGTCTTTATTATTAGCATCATTATCTTCCTAGAAGACACTATTTTATAATGTTTCATTATTATTCTGTCGATTAGAAGTGCCAGTTTAAGCACTTGAATTAATTTGACCCATTGGATTCAAACCTAGTTTCAATATGTTTTTTCATTTGCACAGGGAGACTGAGTACCTCAGGACCTTAGGACAATTGATGCCAAAGCCAATTCTTGATATTTTTGTACTAAAACTTTTTTAAAAAGTCTTCAGTCCATTCTAAGTAATTTAAATTAATTACAGAATTACTATAATAATTTATTTCAAGTTTTGTAAGCATTAGAAATCTACATAGAGTAAAATCATTCTGTTACAAATGACATTTTGGGGGTATTGTGAATTCAGGCGATTTTTAACATGAAGTTTTCAATTCTATACAGATATTTGATGTTTCATTGTTATTCTTTGAACTCTCTATCTAACTCTGTGATTGTGATCCCTGGAGGAATACTTTTTAAAACAAAAAGCCAAAGGCAATAATAGCCACAGTCAATTAGCTACTTATCATGGTAAAAACATGATTGTTTTAGAAAGCATGTCTAGTTAAAGAACTATTTTAAGCTTGCTTTTACTATAGTGATTCTCAAAGCAGCAGTTCTCACTCATGGAATTCTTGTTTGAACCCAGGATTTAAGCCAAGTTGTATAACACAAGGATTCCAAAAGATTCCAAAAGCAAAAGTGTGACTATTGATATTTAGGATGACAAAGTCTAATTTTAAACAATTTGTTCATTTGAAAAGGGGAAAGGATAGACTATATTTTAATGAAAACATGCATAAGTATGAAGTCATGTATTGAGCATTATTTATGCCTAGGTTAGCCAGGAGTCTGTTTACTGAATATTCTTAATATCCTCTTCATGCTATAACATTTTCATCTCATATGTACTTGGATACTTAGTCTCTCATACTGGAGATTGAGGTGTATAAAGAAATTAGGATACTTTTCTTCACTATTTCTGTGGCTTCTAAAATTTGCAAATGCTTCCAGCAGTATTTTCATAGACAGAAGAAATGACTGTTGAAATGTGATTTCTTCATATACAGTTGTCTTAAGAAACTTAGGGTGTCTGAAAGTGGCTTGAAAATTAGAATAACTAAAATGTGAGGATCACATAGGCGAGACACTGTGCCCTTAGAATGATCCTTTGAGGAACATTTGAGTTGATTTTATGTGTCTATGTGTGTAATGCTGTGGATTGAACACAGGCTAGCCTAAAGCTCTACCACTGAGCTATATCCCGAATCCTAGTGGTGGATTTTGAAAGAAATAACATTAAATGTAGTTATTCTTTGAGTAATAGCAGTGACTTTGTGTTGAGTTAGCATGGAAACTATTTGCTACCTCTTATAAAATGATAATTTTCCAGTGTAATTATTATCTAGTCTCCTGAGACTATATATCATTTTTAGATTGGTTAAGTTGGGTAAAGCTTAGTACTATTAAGAATTTAGTTATTTAGGTGACTTATTTTGTCTTTTATTTCTCTGCTTAGTTGTGTGTATTTTACACCATTCAAACAAAGATAATCTTAATAGACTTGCAATACATTCATGCATTTAATGCCATGCTGAGATTCTTTTCCCAGATGCCAATGTTCATGAGTACATTGTCTTTGAAAAAAATTTACTATACTAGTAACTTTCCCCTAAGAGAAAAAAAAAGTTACTTGTAGTATCCTTCACAAGTTTTAGATCATAGTTAAATTTGTTTTTTTTTTAAAAAAATATTTGTTTTAGTTTTTGCATAGTACTTGGGATTGAACCCTACATGATAGGCAATTCACCTAACATGGATCTATACCTCCAGCCTTGAAGTTATATTTTTAACCGTGTAAAGAAATAGCACAATTGTGGCCCTAGGAATCACTTATACAATTGAGCATCTCTCATTTGAGGACAAATGCCTATCAGTGTACTTGATTGAGAAAAAATTGTCCCTTTTACTTTTCTCACATAATTTGATGGTCCCATTAACCACAACACTATTTTTATAATGGAAGCTGTAAACTGCCAATACTTTAGGACAACGATAGTTGAAGAGGTTCTGTACAGGAAAGGTTTATGGATTTGACTTCTTCCTTATTTATTCATGTAAGGTTTTTACATTGTTTTCTGTGCTGGCTTCTTTGGAAGGTGTACTGATAGAGATTATGGATAGGTAAAGCCACTCCTGAGCATTACTACTCCTTACAGTTTTTCAGTTTTTTTAAGTCCCTGTGACCATTTGAATTAAAATGTGACCCGAGGAATTCAAAAGTAAACATTTTGCTGAAACAAAACAAACAGTATTTCAAAAATGGGGAAGGAGACAAGGCTAACTTAATCAAAAGACCATCACTTTGAGGTTCAAAACACACACACACACACACACACACACACACACACACACACAATGCTACTGTTTTTATTTTATTTATTTATTTTTGAGACAGAGTCTTGCTAAGTTGATGAGGCTGATTTTGAACTTGAAATCCCCCTGTCTCAGCCTTGCTGGTTAATAGGATTACAGGCATGTGCCACAACATCCTGAATTATACCTACTCTTCAAAGTAGACTCAGCTGGAAATTTTTTTATGGCTACCTGTTTATCAATTAAGATACCTTAGGTTCTTTAAAGCATTTTCACTGAATTAAAGAAATTTTTGCATAGTTTAGAAGAAATCTTTATCTTCCTGTTTTCTCACTTAGTCCAAATTAGTGAGATTTTATTATATATTTAATTCCATTGTGCTGTAGGTATCTGGTAAAGGATTAATTAATGTTACACATTAGGTAAGAAGCAGCAATTGATTTTTGTTTCTATTTGGCTTATCTTTTCTGCTTAAGTGCTGATATTTAATTTGTAGGAAAACCTCTAAACAGGTCTATATTTTTATGTTTATCATCTTCCCTGAACTAATGAAATAAACACATTTATTGATTTCGGAATGAGTTTTATTAATGTAGTTAATATGCCTTACTAATGTTATTTCATGTACTTGGATTATAGTACCATTAATGTTTATGAATCAACATTTTTCTTTCAGTTCAAAAAAATACAGAACCTTCAGAAATAAAGAAGAGTATACCTGCAAAGAAGAAACTGAAAGAATTAAGAGTTTTGGATCCGAAAACAGCTCAGAATCTGTGTATGTAGTATCTCCCACTTAGGGGGTGGTTGTGGTGATGGTGAGGGGTTGCCAAATGTATTTAAACAAAGTTGTAAATTTTTTGAACAATATTAGTATAGATGGAAACAAAATTCTGTAGGTGGACATGGTGGCACACACCTTTAATCATAGAGACTTTGGAGGCTGATTGCAAGAGGATCATAAGTTCAGAGCCAGCCTCTGCAAATTATCCAGGCCCTAAACAATTTAGTGAGACACTGTCTCAAAATACAAAATAAAAACAGAAAGGCCTGGGTATGTGTCTCAATGGTTAAGCACTACTGGGATAAATTCCTGGTATAAAAAGAAAGTACTAAACAAATAAAAGTAAAAAAAAAAGGAAAAGAAACAAACTTCTGTGTAATTATGATTTGGGTTGCCTTTTTGTCACTTAGCCACTATAAATAAAAATCACAATTTAGCCTTGTTCTGGAAAGTACTGTTAATAAAACCTTCTTAGTGAATCTTGTCAAACAAGGCAAAGTTTAAAAAAAAGAGTATTAGGTGTTTTTCCCCCCTTTTTGCTTGAGTCTGGAATTTATAATTTTAGAGTATTCACATTGTTCCCATTCTGCAAAAATCCTTTTACTTCTATCCTTTGCATTTGAGTAATTGCAAGGCTAGCTAGTTAAAATTTTAACTGTTGCACTTTAAGAGAGGTTACTGACAATTAGGGATATAGTTCAGTGGTAGAGTTCCTGCCTAGAAAGTGCTGGGCCCTGGGTTATAGCCTCAGCACATCAAAGAAATGACAAAAATGGTAACAAAAAAACAAGAAGAAATGAAGAAAGCCCAGACTGATTACTGAACCTTGAAATCATTACCAAACCTGTCAGCCATTGCTACAGTAGATGGACAGTTAAACTCATTTAAGTAGCCCTTTAAGTTGTATTTTGTTGTACTCCCCCACTGTGTTGAATTCAGAATATTTTTTGTCAGTATAGTAGACTGTTGAGATTCCAAGTGTACTAAAACACTATGCATGAGAAATTTCAACACATCAAGCGTTTCTAATTGCTCAAAGAATACCATGGGAATTTATTTTGTTAAAGAATGTGCTATAGAGAATCAGATTAAAATAAACAACTCATCATTCTTTTGTCAGTAGGAATGTAGCTGTCAAAAAAGCAGTGTACTAATAGCTGTTTTGAATTTGTACATTGCTTACCCGATCATACATTTTCTTTATAAATTTGATGTTCAGTACTTTTTAAAAAAATACAATATGATCTCAATTGCTTGTTGACATCTGTCAGAATTATGTACTTAGATTTTGGAGATCTCCTTTGCTTTTTATGTATAGGTAATCATTTGCGTAGACAGGATTCATTTTTCTTTTAGTACCTAAAAAGTTATATAGACCGTTTCATGAAAAATAAATCCTATAAAACATAATATTGATTTAAAAAGAGAAAATCTTAGGTTCCAGTGATAAGAACACATCTATCTATATTCTTTGAAAATATATTTAATGGGGATTAAATCGAATGTGTTGGAAAATACTTTCTTAGTAATTATAAGCTATTCTAGGTATAATTTGTTGAACTATTCCAACATGACATAAAATTTATGTAATTCAGTCAGTGTTGACAGGTGAAATAATGACTTAATGCATAAAGCAACTAACAGTACACCACATGAGTGTCAGAGGGAATGCAGGGTACTTTGATGACTCAGACACTTGTGTGGGAGAACTGCTAAGTACAGTAGTTCTTCCCTCTCTGCGTGGGATATGTTCCAAGATCTCCCATGGGGGAAAGAACCACTGATAGTACTGAACCCCATATACGCTATGTTTTTTGTTCATATATATTACCTACCTATTATAAAGTTTAATCTGTAAGTTAGGCACAGTAAAATCTCAACTACAATAATAAAATAAAACAATTATAACAATCTGAAATAAGTGTTATGTGAATGTGGTCTCTCTCTCATTTTTCCTTCTTTCTCCAAAAATATCTTATTGGTTCATGCTCACTCTTTTAGTGATTCTGTAAGATGATCCCTAAAGGAAGCACTTTAGAATTTCTCTTTGGCAAATTAAAATTGTCAGAATCACTATTTTTTCAGTTTGGGGCCAATTTTAAGTAAAATAAGGGTTACTTGAACATAAACACTGTGATAACATAATGGTAGATCTTATAACCAAGAAGACTATTAAATGATGAAGGGGCAGGTAGCATATACTTTTTGGATACACTGGAGAAATGGATAATTTATATCACCAGTGAGGCAGAAGTGACACTGTAAAATGTCATTGGGCTTCTCAGAACAGCACATACCTTAAGATTTATAAATTGTTTATATCTGGAACTTTGCTTGTATTATTTTCAGACTGTGGTTCATTGAAAGTAAATAAAAAAACTGTTGTGGGGAATACTATAATATTGATTTGATTTTTTTTAAAAAAATGGATAATTTACTGTCATTCCTGAAAAGTACTGTGTTTTTATGGGTCATTTTATCAGCTCAACTTAACCTGCCTAAAGCATAGTCAAGAGTGTTGTTAAGCCCTGCATGGGGGTGCATGCCTGTGATGCTAGTAGCTTGGGAGGCTGAGGCAGGAGGATTGTGAGTTCAAAGCCAGCCTCAGCAACAGTGAGGCACTAAAGCAACTCAGTGGAGACCCTTTCTCTAAATAAAATGGAAAATAGGTATGGGGATATGGCTCAGTGCTGGAGAGCCCCTGAGTTTAATCCCTGGTACCACACCCCTGCAAAAAAAATGCTCTTAGTATTTGTATTTTTATGTAAATATTCATGATCTATAAACATTAGAGCCTAAGTTAATAGACCATTTTGCCTAGATGGGTAGAAACTTATCTATCAAATGGAAACAACTTTTGATTGTTCATAATTCTGTAAATTGGTATGAATGACAAAAGTTTTAATATTTTGAATCTATAAAATGGAAAGCATATAAACCCTACGGCTTTTACATTTATTGCTGTCCTAATGTTAATAAATTCAACGTTTATTTTAGCTATCTTCCTGGGATCATATCGCATGCCATATGAAGATATTAAAAACAGCATTCTAGAGGTTAATGAAGACATGCTAAGTGAGGCCTTAATTCAGGTAAGTTGAATATCTTCCTTTTAAAATTTATTTTCACAGATATTTCTGGATTTCCATCTTCTCAATTGAGTTGAAATAGAATAATTCTCTGTTTTAATAATAGTATCAGAAGTATGTACCTGTACTGATTAGTAAGAGGAATTATCCCCTACCCTTTAAGACCTGGGTCTTAAATCTTTCTGTTATTTATTGTCTACACATCATTTTAAATATAAGCATATGTGTATGTACGCATATCATTCTCTGTCATTCATTGTACATGAAATTACGTGTGTTTTATCATCGCATTGGACCCATTAAGTAGTTATTATTAGCATGTTATGGATGAAAATCTAAAAAGTCAAGAGGTTAAATAGCTTGCTCAAAATCAATGGATAAGTGGTAGAGTTACCTTTTTATTGGGCTGGGAACTTACATATTTTGGGGATCATGTCAATTGCTCTATGTGTTTATTATCTCATTGAATCCTCAAGTAATTCTGTGAGATCAGCAGCTATCCTTCTTTTACAAAACGGGCAACTGAGGCTTAGAGAAATTGTTGAGTTTCATAATACTCCTTAATTCAGAGTAGTAGACAAGCGATTCAAAACAAGGTCTATCTTGACATGAAATTCATTATATTATTCTGAATAAGTTAAAGCTTTCTATATCTGTTTCCTTATCTGAAAATATAAAGCCCTTGTAAGAATTAAACCAACTAAAGTGCTTTGTAGTATAAAATAGTATGGAAATATAACATATTATTAGAATTCTTGATGTATCTGGGCCTTTCTAGTTTGATTTCTGGGAATAAGTACTTCAAATATTTGTGCAAGGGCATAGACACATGTCCCCCCCCCAACCCTGGGACGGTGTTGTTTGTTGTTGTTGTCTTTTGTTTTTGAGCCATACAGTTTGTTTTTATTTTAAGAGGATATCAAGTAGTTTATGCTACATAACTTAAACAATTTAGCCATAACCCCCTCTCACTCCCTGTAAATCTCAGAGAACCTGTTTTTATAGTTTGAGCAAGCCATGTCTGTATGGAAATTCCTCAATTTGGGTGTGTGGGCCTGCATAATGGTTTACCTCAGGTCCTTTTATCTACCTACCTACCTACCTACCTACCTACTGGTACTAGGGGTGGTTAACTACTGAGCCACATCCCTACCCCTTTTTCTTTATTTTGAGACTCACTAATGTTCTCACTAAGCTGCTTAGGGTGCTACTGAGACTGGCTTTGAACCTGTGATCCTCCTTCCTCAGCTTTCCAAGCTGCTGGGAATACAGATGTGTGCCAACATGGCCCACCAGCTGTTGTTTTAAATTTAGACATTATTTTCTATAGGAGTGAGGGCTAATGAGTATATTTAAGCTCCTTATTACTACAATACACCTACATCTATAAGGGATACATTTTCATAAGAAATAGCTTTGTTGAAACAATGTAGATAAATACACCACACAGACACGCCCCTCCCCAACACACACCATTCCCACCCTGGGGAAACAAGGAAGTTCATAGTTCTCTGAGTTGAAATAGGTAGCTGATTATTTGAGTCCTACATCTCTTAGTTCCAGGATTGTTTGCACAATAATCAGAATGAGCAAGGCATTTGGCTTAAATGTAATTTAATTTTTCCTCTTTTCTTCAATTTGAGGATTTAGTTATAAAATATAATAAGGCCAATAAACTTTTGACTCCTACTCAATAATTGAAGCTTTCAAATCTTCCCTGTATAATCAAATTATACTAAAATAGAACTATATTTTGAAGAAACAACTGACATAGTCATTATTTTATTCACCAAAATAGTATGCCATTTTTTTACATACCTTGGTAAATGTAAAAATTATAAATATGGAGAATGTTGCCATGGTATTTATTTGCCAAGAACATTTAAACAAATCTTTATTATTTTTAAGTCACATTTTCAACTCTTTAGGGAATGTAAGACAGGAACAGAGGTTCACACTTATGAATGTCCCTTACATGCAACAACAAGCTTTTAAAATGTATTTATTACCCAGGATTTTTGTTTACTATTTCACTTTATTTTATATATTTATATATTCACACACACACACACACACACACACACACACACACACTTCTCTTTAAATTGAATAAGCCTGGTCCAGTTGGGAGAAATGGATTTCTTATAGTTTGGAGATAGCAGTAAATTACATCTAAATTCTTGAATTTGCTGGTTTAATCGTGTCTACTCTGCAGTCAAAACTATTGCTTTAAAATCACATTATTATGCTAAAACTTGAATTGTACTCTAAGAAGGTGAGTGAAGGAGAACCAAGTGTAGCTCCTGCCAGGTTACTTTGTACTTCCATATATTTCTTATTTGCTGTGCATGGGTTGACTTGGACCTGTCTCATCTCTTCCTATTTCCTAGACTTCCATTCACTTTTCTAAACTTTTATATTTTCCTCTCCTTCACATTCTTACATGTTACCCATTTCCTTCTTTGCTACACCAATTTTATGCCTTTTATTTATTTCATGCTGTATCCATCAGCTTTTCATTGCTGAGACAAAATACCTGACATGAATACCTTAAAAATTTTAAAAAAGATTTCAGGTTATAATTTAAGAGGTTTCATTCCATCATCCACTGGCTCCATTACTGTGGGCCAGAGGTAAGGCAGAACATCATGGTGGAAAGGCATGGCAGAGAAAAACTGCATATCTCATGGTAGCCAGGAAGCAGAGAGAAGGAGAAGAAGGAGCTGGGAAAAGAAATACCCTTCTAGGGCACACCCATATGACCTCCTTCCTCCAACTAGGTCCTACCTCCTAAATTTTGTATCACCTCCCAATAATATTATTAGCTATGAACCCATGAATGGATGCGGTCAGAGATCTCATGATCCATTCACTGCCCAACAGCCCTACCTGTGAACATGGCTGAATGGGGACCATGCCTTTAACACTTGAGCCCGGTGGGGGACATTTTAGATTCAAACTGTAACATGTGATTTCTGTTTACTAGTATTTTCTTTTAAGAGCCTTATATTTCTTGTCAATGCCACATAGTCTCAATTTTTTTCTCATTCCTTACTCCACTCAATCAGAACTCAGTTTTTTCTTCCACTTACAAGAAGCAAACATTTTAAAATGTAAGATAATATGCATAATCAGAATTTGGCTACTTGGGTAAGAGACAAACATTGTGTAACTCACGTGAGTTATTAAGGTAAACATTGCTATTATCTAGGTGAACCAAACATCTGAGTATCTTCTGATAAGGAAGATGCTCCTAGGTTGAAACAATTCTATGATTTTCCAGTCCCCAATGAAGAGTGCTTCCTTCATGCAGGAAAACAGACTAGAATCACCAGCATCTCTCTCTCCCTCCCATCTCACAAATGTTTGCTTCAGTGATGCAGAAGTAACATTAATTTGCCATTCATATGAGCTGTTTACCATTTATGTCTAATTATCATGTAGCACATCGATAATATGTAGCATTAAATATGTATCATCAGATTAACTTTGTTGTAAGTTCTGTTTGATTACAGTGGTAAACTCCATCCATGCATAATCATCGTTTGTTGCTCATGTAGCATGGTTGTCTCCTCATGACAACAAAAACAACCAAAAACAATTAAAGATACATCATTTCCCAGAGACTTGAATTAACTCCAGTATTTTCTCTGCAAGTGTGGGTCAATAGTCATTTCCTTGCTAGGCAACTAATAGATTTTAGTTATTTTGTAGGATAAATGTCTTAAAAATAATTAAAAAACTACTTTTATTTAATCAACAAGATCAAGGTCAAATGTTATGGTTATTAATAAAAAGACTAATTTCTCCTTATTTCAATATACCTAAACTTCAGTGATAAACTGAATTTATCTGTAGAAGAATTGAAATGTCCTAAACTACTTGCAGTAATACATAGAAACATTTAAAAGAACACCATATCCTGAGGTTGTTGAGGAGATTTTAATATATGCAATTATGAATAAATTCCAAATAATGTGTACTAAATTTAGGAGATCCTTAGCATCATTTTCCAGCTTTGAAAATCTGCTTCAGTGTAATTTCATTTGATCTGTTTAGAGAAAAATTCAAGATAGTTATTACATGTGGTATCAGTGGAAAAAGAAATACTTATAGACACACTTACATATATAACGCTGACAAAGAAATTAATCTACCAGTTTCAATAAAGTGATTCAAGTGTTAAAGGGAAAATATATGTTCTATTAGAGACAATTAGTGCATGTAAATGAATTTTTTTAATACCTGTATTTTATTTATTTATTTTTACATGGTGCTGAGGATCGAACCAAGTGCCATGCACATGCTAGGTGAGCACTCTACTACTGAGCCATAATCACAGCCCCACATAAATGATTCTTAAATGCTCAGGAAATATTGTTTCGGCAGGAACTTTAAGCTCATATTCACAAGGCATGTGTAAAATAAAATATGATCCACAGAGAAACTAGTATATTGTTATTGCAGAATTGTGGACCTATGGAGAGAATTCAGAAGATTCAGAACTTGGATGTGAAAAATATTGCATCTTTATTTTTTTTGCTTCTAATTAATATTTAGTATTTCATTTAATTAAGAATGTAGGCAACAAACCAAAGTAGTATTAGACACTACTTTGACACTAATAGAAATAATAAATATTTTCATATTATATTCCAGTGGTGGCAGATATCTTGAAACATTGTTTACACTCATTACCACTTCAGAATTAAAGTACCTATTAGAGCTGCCACTAGATCTTTTTAATGCTTTAATCATACACATATGTTATTATATCATTACTTATTTTTATAAATACGGTGATAACTGTTTCAATATAAGCAATTTCTGTTATAATCCTATGTACTTTATTTTATTCTGAGAAGAGATCCCAAAGTGAAATAAGTCCATGACACACAAAAACATGCCAGAAACTGGTACAGTGGCTTATGGAGGGGAACTGTGAGAATGGGCTGTAGCTAAGGTGGTCTTCCTGGAAGAAATGCTCTTGAACTGGACTTTGAAGCACTAGTAGATTTAGTTAGGAATTAGGAAAAAGAAATGTTGTACAAGAGCTCGAAAAATATAAAGTCTGATATAGTTCAATAGTCATATAGGGTGGTAAAGAGAAAGAACATATAAAAAAGTCATAGATTGGTTCAGTTCATGATGTAGAGCCATAGAGATCACAAAGTAGTGACCCTAAGTCGTTCACTCACTCTCTCCAAATATGTTTTATTTGGCCTTTATGTGGTTAAATAATAGAATTTTAATGTCCCACATTCTCCAGATTGCCACAGTTCTCACTGTTCCCTATAGCTTACTCACTTTGACTCATTTTGGGTTTCTATAACACTCAGACATTGTGGTCCCAGGTAGACACCTTGAATGCCAAGGTGTTGAGTTTGTACATGGTCAAGTTGTATGTTTTGGAAAGTTAATGTAGCTACAGCATATACTAATTGGCTTGATATAAAGAGACTAGTTAAATTATCACAATTTAAAGTTTAATTATAATAAATTTCTGACATATCAGGGCCATAGAAAAAGGAAAGGTGACTAAACAAGAAGTAAAAAAAAGTCATTGAAAAATCTTGGTGATAGAATCTTTTTACCATTGACAACAAAAAGAGGCAAAAAAGGTAGGGTAGAAATCCAGGGTAGAGGAGAGAAATTGTACAGATAACATTACATTTGAACATGTAGTGTAAGTCATAATAGAGGTCAGGACTGAAAATAGAGTATTGTTGTCATTTGCAAAGAAGTGATTGTTGGAGTATAAGGGCTAGTGAAGTTCTTGAGGCTACTAGGGGAAAAAGGTGGCAAATGGAAGATTAAAAACTGTATTTCTGGAGACCACATGCTTTGATGGAAGGGGTGGTGTTAAGAGATTTCAGGTCATTGCAGACCAGGATGCTATGATGTGTCATAAGTCAATAGAGGGCTTGAGTTTTTAGGTAAAGTAAGTAAGAGAATGAGATCCAGGGAAGAAATATCTTTTTTTCAAAAGCTTATTTAAAATTTTTATTTTTTCACTGCTATGACTAAAAGATCTGACCAGAGCAATTTATGGGAAGAAAATAAAATTTTATTTGGGGACTCATAGTTTCAGATATCTTAGTCCAAAGAAAGCCAGCTCTATTTCTTATGGGTCAAAGTGAGGCAGAACATCATGGTAGAGCAAAGCAGTTTACATGATTATCAGGAAATAGACTCTACTACCAGGTACAAATATATACTCCAAAGCCACATCCCCAATTCCCCACCTCTTCCAGCCATATCCCACCTGCCTCCAGTTAACACTTAGTTAATCACATCAAGGATTATTTCACTGATTGGTTTAAGGCTCTCACAACTTAATCATTTCCCTTCTGAACACTCTCATATTTTTTCACACATGAGCTTTTTGGGAACACCTCACATATAAACCATAATATTCTGTAAAGTTTAAATCTGACATAACATATCTATCTCTTTACACATTTATCATTTTTCATGGAGAAAACTTCAAAAATCCTTTCCCCCCGCCAAGGATTTTGAAATGGACTGTACAACCCCTGTAGTTCTTTCTTAAAACAATCCACACAATGTATTGAACATCCATATTTTTTAAGCAAATGTTCTGTGTATTCATGGTTTTTTGGTATCCATCTCCCTCATGTTTAAGGGACAAGTGCATTCCTGCTGGACAGGGTACTGTCTGATGTCTGATTAGCTGCTCTCTGTCCACTTGCTTCATTTTCTCTATGTCACCCTCTTCCTTCCCTCTCCCTTCCTTTTATTTTAAATACATTCTATCTTTAGTGAAAAGATAAATTATCTTCAGTAAGACCCCAGATTAAACCCAGGTCCAAGATACCTCCTTAATGCCTAGAAACTACTCAAATATTTCCATAAGCATTCCTCTGCAGTGCATGTATGGGAATATTTCAGCTAGCCCCCCCCCCATGATTTCCATATATCCTGGTTATATTACTTTTTTAAAACCCAGACACGTATCCAGGACCATGTTGTATATGATATGCAGAATCTACAGGTTGCCACATGATTATGTTTCCCAAATGTGATTTTTACATCTCCAAACAGTTTATATGATCTATATAACTTATTCTTTAATCGTGACAGAATGATTAGAGGGAAGCAAAGGTCATGTAATCCATTGCCTGGATTCCAAGCAATGCCACACCTAAGTCATCAAAGATAGATGGGTATCTATTGATTCTGCTGGCAAAAAAAGATTCGTCACTTCCCTCAATTAACCAGTTCTAGAGAATAATTATTCTTATAGTCAGGAAGTTCATGCATGTGTAATAGTAGAGCTCATTTTTGTATCCTCAATCCATCTTTGTAATCATTGATCTATTTACGTGGCTATCGACCATCTGTATTTTATGCAGGCTTGTGAGTCTGCATGTGTTTGTGTGCTTTATAAGGGTTGATATCTTTAGAAGACTACAAGTATATCAATTAGGACTATAATAGCATTAGTATTGTAGAATTTGAAACATTTTTCTCTTAAATAACAACTGGTATTCACCATGTCCATTTTCATAATTCTTTAGGGAAAATGTTAGCGATGACAGTAACAATCATAAAACATTTCTTTCTTATTTCTCGTCATAGTGGAGTGAATAATTATTTTTGGCAGGCTATTACAATTTGAAAATACTGGTATTACTTTTATCCATGAACTGTCATTCTTTTTCCATCTTTTTGTTTTAATTGGTTAGTTGAATAATTTTTTCAAATACAAGAAATATGTTTCTTGACTGAAGTCCTGTTTGAGCCTAATTTACTACTTTCAGTCTATTTTTAAAATCACACCTATTCCAAACAAATGTTTTAGCTCCTTATTTTCATTCTCTCATGTCCATTGTTGATTAATACCAGTATTTCATTTCTCACCAACACTGGTTGTTTTATTGTTTATAAAGAAAATAAATTGTAATTTTTAGTAATTCTTTTTTTAAAATCATACTAATTTGTAAGAAATATTCTTAAGGTGCAAAAAATTGAGCCTATTTTATATGTGTATATATTTATGTGTGTGTGTGTGTGTGTGTGTGTATTATTAATAGTCAAGCCACATGTGGCCTCAAAGATCATATTTTTGTTGTCTTATACACTTTAAGCCATAGTTAAGCTTCATTAAAATTCTGTTTCTTTCATACTATAGATCTATTGGGTTTATTGAACTGAGATCATGATCAGCCTATAGCAGCAGTTCCTTTGCAATTGTAGAATTTGGACACTGTAGGGTTTTTTTTGTTGTTGTTGTTCTTGTTTGTTTATTGTTTGGTTTTTTAGATGTACTTTCATAACCATAGACTGGGAAATGGGTATTAAGGTTATGCCATAACCACTACTCTAATTTGAGGCTTCAAGGCTACTTCTAAATGAAAAGCAGTAATCTCTCAATCCAAGAGAACCTAGGGGCAGAGTGTACTCTCCAGTAGCCTCAATAGAATTCATGGAACAAGGTGGAGGACAATGATACTTTGTTTTCTTACTGGATTCATATTCATTCTTTTACCACTCTGACACCATTTTATTAAAGCATAAAGTAGTTCATTGGCTCAGCCAAAGTTCATTTTTATAGTGTATAAATTTGCTTCAAATCCAACGATTATCGGGTAGTCATAAATTTAATGAATTGTAACACTTCATAATTAATTATATGTATAAACCCACTTTATATTATGTATTAAGGAAGTAATCAAAACCTTTTAATACTCAAGGAATGAATCATTATATACTATATGTGCTTTGCAAGTTTTTATTATAATTCTATATTTCAATGTAAAGTAGAAATGTATGTAGTCATTGAAACTACTAAAGAAACATATTTGCAGTATAATTTAATGTAATATAGGATAATTAACATGGTATTATATATTTTACATAATGTAATATAGATTAACCATAATATTACCTTAATTAATCTCTTTAAATGTATTTTATAGAGACAGGAAGGAATACCCAAGAAAGATTTAACTCCATTTTTTAAGCTCAGTATTCACTGTCTTATGGTATATATTTTTGTATGTCTAATATTGCATAATCAATATATTGAAAAAAAGTTTGGTGGGTGTTAAAATCTTACACTTAAGGCACATTTTTTGAACACAGGCAGTATGATGTTTTAGCCCCCATTCCTTTTTCTTTTTTTTCGGAGTGATGTCTTGTTCATTCTAAGACATTTAGCAATTTCCTTGGGCATTAACCTCTAGATACCAATAGCAGTCCTCATCACCAATTGTGACAACCCAAAATGCCAATGGACTTTGACAGATGTCCCCTGGGGAGCAAACAGTGTTTCCAGTTGTAAACCATTGTCTTAAAATTGCTTTTAAATATGAAAGGTAGTAAGGTTTTAGAATTTAATAATCTTTTGGTCATCTGCTTCTATTTTCTATATTCATTACAAATTTCATTGACAGAAGTTTTGAACATTTGATTAGTATGGACCAAAATAAAACAAGAAGCCATATCATGCATTTAAAACATCAATTTCCCAGAAATATAAAGTTCTTATGTTTAGTTCTGATTCTGACAGAATGCATCCTCATGAAGCTTCAAATACCTCTTGTCGACATTGCTTTAAATTACAGGTCATGTTATTTTTCATCTGTGAATAAAGATAACCATATTACTTGTGAATTGGCTCATTTCCCTTCATCACATAGTAGGTGTCTTTTGTTTTATATTTATAGCTTAATTTTGTTGAACTCTTCACTTTATGCTATTTTTAAAAGTATTTATTGGGCTGGGGCTGAGCTCAGTGGTGGCGTGCTCGCCTCACATATGGAAGGCACTGGGTTCAATCCTCAGTACCACATAAAAATAAAATAAAGGTATTTTGTCCATCTACAACTAAAAATAATATTTCAAATGTATTTTTAAACATGTCATATAAGTCATTCAAATAATATCACACAGCGAGTCTTGGATCACAGCTCAATGCACAGTTGATTGTTTTTTTTTCTAAACCCCTTTGTTTGACTAACTAATGTTTTTACTTCTGTGGTATGTAGGTGGGTGAGTGAGTTGAACTAACTGTAGGAAAAGAGTAAAATGTAGCCACAGGGATGGGGTTGTGGCTCAGTGATAGAGTGCTGGCCTAGCACATGTGAGGCACTGGGTTGAGCCTCAGCAACACATAAAATCAAACAAATAAATGTATTGTGTCCTACTACAACTAAAAAATATATATTTTAATAAAGTAGCCACAAAATGAAGTTAAACAGCTCATGCAGTGTCTGTCATTGGAAATTGGAGTAGGAATTAAATTATCCTTTAAAATTTCTTCTTCTAGTGGACTGGGGATACAACTCAACTGCATGCTTGCCTTGTGCTTACAAAGTCCAGGGTTCAATCCCCAGCATCATACACCCCCAAAAATGTCTTCTTCCAGGACTGGAGATGTAACTCAGTTGTAGAGTATTTTCTTAGCATGTATGAGGCTCCCTGTGTTGAATGCCCGAGTACAGCAGAAAAAAAAATAGTCTTTTACATTAGAAGACATGAATTCATTGACATTATTGTTTGTGTTGTGAAGTATGTGATGCACACACACACACAGACACACACACACACACAGGAGGTACCAAGAAATAAAGACTTAATTTTACTTAATGCCATGTAAGATGCACTGGATCCTATCTATCTATCTATCTATCTATCTATCTATATATCTATCTATCTATCTATCTATATATATATATATATATATTTAAAGAGAGAGTGAGAGAGAGAGAGAGAATTTTTAAATATTTATTTATTTATTTTTAGTTTTCGGTGGGCACAACATCTTTGTATGTGGTGCTGAGAATCGAACCCAGGCCGCACATGTGCCAGGCGAGCGCACTACCGCTTGAGCCACATCCCCAGCCCATCCTATCTATATTAATAATAACATTTTAATAAAATGAAAGTGTAGTTCAACTACTTAATAAGTCCATTGTTTATTTTGTCGCATTTGAAGGATTCAAGATGACAGAATTATTCATTGTAATACAATCTTTCAGCTTTGTGCAAAAATTAAGAATAAATATTTGGGTTTTCACTTTATAATTTTTCTTCAGTATATGTAGCTCTGTACAGTTGAGAAATTATTTATTTCTCAGGAAAAGTATATAAGGTGTTTGCTTCTCTAACTTGAGTACTAAGACTAATTGCCATATTATCTCCTTGGATTTTCTATTCTTCATTGGTTTATACTTAAAATACCATTTTCAGTGTAGTGGTCAAAAAATTGTGCTTCATTCACTTATTCCCTATATGACTTTCAAATTTTATTCTTTTAGTCTTAAGCGTTTTAGCATAGATGGAGCCAAAATATAGTCTTACAAATTGGATTATTAGGAAAATTAAGTAAATGCATATGTTAAAACCTTTGCAAGCTGTAAAATGCTAAACAAATGCAAGTATTGGTCAGTCTCTTTGATATATATTTAGCCCTAACTCCTCATGTTTTCTAACCATTTATCTAAAGATAATATTAACTGTCTACTTGAACATTCAGTTATCACTTGAAAGAGTATCCTCAAGTTCATATTCTTGTTTCTTTTCCCAAATAAAGGCCTTCCTTTCTTCAGTCTCCTATGTCATTATCCCCACTCCCTGAGACTCAGCTGCTTGATGTGATTTAGCCAAGGGAATATCTGTGGTCTCTATTTATCTAAGTTACTGTGAATAATATATTTAGCATATTAGATTCAATGAGAATAGCAATGAGGTTCAATTTTTATAAGTTATATATTGTATATCATTTTAAAAACAAAATCATGGCTACTTTGAGTTGAAGATATCTTCTGTTGATGATGAGCATCATTATGTTATTGACTGCCGTAAATCCATGCAGAATATTTGAAGTTCTGTGAGGAACAGGTACCAAACAGATGCATATAATGTGAATGTATACATCCTCTTTGCATAGGAAAAGTGACAGGTCTAGGTAAGGGTTGTATGTACTTAAAGGGCAATATGTGGATGTTTACCAGGCATATCTTTAGATACTGAACATATGGACTTATGCTCAGGTCTCCTCAGAAGGCCCAACAGGTCAAGTGTAATCAGGAGGACAGGCTTTCAGAGGATGAATGAGTAGTTGATGACTGAGTGAGCAGTCCCATAGGAGTGACTTCTTGGAGTGGGACTACATATAAAATAAAACTGAGATTTCACAAAATGATTAACTTTATTTTTTTTATTTTAGTTTTTTGGTAATTGTAGATGGACAGAATTCCTTTATTTTTATGTGCCTCACACATGCTAAGCAAGTGCTCTGCCACTGAGCTATAGCCCCAGCCCCATGATTAACTTTCTTAACCAAATAAAATCAATCATGGGAAAAGAAATATATTTGGTCACTCTATATTGGTACACTGACTTTTCTTTGTTAATTAATAATCATTTCTTTTGTGGAATTCAGCATTGGCATATATATTCCAAATCCTCTCTACATATAATCCCTGTTCCTTTGCATTTGATGATAGTGTTGGTACAGTGAGCTTGGTGAATGTTTGTAAATAAACATGAACACATATTTCCAGTTGGGCAAACAATCAATTTTTGAGGATTACGGTGAAGACTATTATTGTTATTATATCTGTTAGAAACTCAGTGCCCCAGGCCAAATACACTTTTATGGGTTATTTTCATAGATAATTTGAACACTGCTTTTAGAGGGAAATATTTCAAGCAAAACTAGGTTTGTAATTTATTGTAGAATTTTTTTTTTTCAATTTCTGTCTGACTAGCTCCCCTCAGTTCATGTTACAAATGAATTCCTAGGACTAAGACTTGTTCGAGATCATCCAGTGTGTCTTACCTCACTATTTTAAAACTCAGTTGACAATTCTCCTTGTGAAAATATATGAGATATTTAGAAAGGGTTCACAAAAAACAATAATTATCATTTTTTAAATATATTTAACTTGTTAATAGACCTTTATTTTATTCATTTATTTATATGTAGTGCTGAGAATGGAACCCAGTGCCTCATACATGCTAGGCAAATGCTCTACCACTGAGCCACAACCCCAGCCCGTAATTATTTTTCCTCCCCCCAAAAAAAAATGCTGGCTTAAATTTAAGTGAGTTTAAGTCTTGGGGATTATAATTTAATCTTCATAGGTAAAGGAAACTGAGGAGCGAGGATATACCTTGCAAATGTGAAGGGTCATTATCTAGATGATAGACGGCAAAAAGATGTTCCGGACTGCCTTGTCAACAGAAAATTATATTGACATACATGGCCTTTTTGGATCTGTGATCTTACTGAGAGCAGAATTTCTAGTGGCTAATGTGGTGAAAAATCACATAATAGACACCCAGTATATATCAATCAAATGGATGGATAAAACAAAAACTTAGTTAGAACCAAGCTCTGACATCAAAGTGTTTAATATTTAACTTAAATGAAGAGGAGAACACATGAATAGAATTAAGTAACATTAAATGCACATGTACATATGCTTATATTTAACCATATATTATATGAAATTGTTGGAACATATGACATCATAAATTATAATAGTTAAGGAATTAGTTTTCTGATCAAGAAAAATGGGAGAGAAGTGTGTTAATATAGAGAGATTTAGAAGACTTTGGGGAAACATTTGTTACCTGGGTTAAGAAAAAATATTTATCAATATAAGTTAAGACAATACTGATCAATATAAGTTAAGACAATACTGATCTATCTAAAATAATCTACTAATATTTTTTTAAAAAGAAAAATTCGTTCCATTCCATTTACGTGGAAAATTATAGACTTAATCAGAGTGAACCTAACTATACTACCCTACTACTAAAATGACTTAATGATATATAAGACAAAAGAGAAAGGTTATGTTTTGGCAAGAAGGAAAGGGCATTATGGTTCAGTACTATTACTTAACTAACCTTTAAGTGTGCAATTAACATTTAAAGGAAATAAAGTTTTGGAAGCATTATAGAGTAATTGCAGAAATGTAAAAAGTAGTTAAAAGCCTATGGTCTGTAAGGAGAATTTCCTTCAGATAACACTGACAGTCATCAGAAAGTGAATTTGTCATGCATAAAAGATGAAGAAAAATCTGCTCATATGGTGACATAGTTACCGTTTTCTCCTTTGTTGTTTTCTTCGTGAACTTCAACTTATTGACATTTTCTAGAATGAAACTTTCATACTGACCCAGAATTGATCTTTTAAACACAATTCTGAAGTTTATTTTTTTTTTGGGGGGGGTAGATGCTTTGCAAGTGAGCAGGAGGAGGGAGAAATGGAAGGGCTTATGCCTTGAAATTTTACTGGATATTTGCCTATCGACTTGCAGTTTTTTAGAATCTGTTATTTTTAAAAATTTATAATATCTAGCTTCTGCTACTATGAATAGCTTTTCACTTACAGCAGGTATTCAGGGTGTCTGAACTATCAACTCACCTTTGCAATTTATTTTGAGATCAGAAGAGTTTGTAATGTCAATTAAACGTGAAATTCAAAAGCTATTTTTATTTTTTAAAATACATAGTACTTGGATAATATGAATTTTACAACACTAGCTGATTCACACCAGTTTACCTACACTGTTCTTGCTCTTGCTCCTAACTGCTACTTCAGGACCCTAACTCTTTTCAAAAGCCTCTACACTATATGTCTGTAGGGACTTCAGGGAATAGCTTGCACATTTTCCATATAATTCTTTTCAGCTTCCACATAGTAGCTTCAGGTGATTCTTCTGGTTTCCTGTTTTGACCAGTCCCCTAGGGACAACTGTGTGTGGGGAGAGGGAAAGAATTTCTCATGAGGCACAACTATGAAGCCTTCTAAATGAAAAGGCTGTTTCTTTCTCTCTCTCTCTCTCTCTCTCTCTCTCTCTCTCTCACAAAGATGTTGTGTCCGCCGAGAACTAAAAAATAAATATTAAAAAAAAAAAATTCTCTCTCTCTCTCTCTCTCTCTCTCTCTCTTTTCTGTGCTGGGGATGAAGCCCAGGCCTTATTCCAATGAGGCAAATAATCTACCAGTGATCTACAGTTTAGCCCCTCTCCTTTTTTTAATGTACTTGATTAAATTGGTACCAAAGGAGTGTTCTTTATACAGTTCTCTTTTCCACAGCACTCAGAAGTTTGACCATTTTGGGAGTCAGTAGGCTGGGTCTGTAGACACATTTAGAAAACAAATATGCTGCACTCAGAATCACCTCAACTCTTTGCAAATTGGAGGCCTTCTTGGTGCATTCTGCTTACCACTGGCTTCCCTTCCTTTAGATTTTTCTCCCAGGAGGCCCCTTAGTTCACCACACAAATATACTTCAGACTGATTCCTAGGATTGTACACATCAGTCTCATGCTGTGCCTTACACTCCTACATTTTTTCCATTTTCTTCTCTTGATATACTTTTGATGAGTAGGTGAAAGAGAGTGGAGGCAAATGAATACTGCTACATCTCTCTTTCCTCTGTATCTTCTTATCTTTATTCCTCTTCTATTCAATTATTTATAGGCATGAAATATTGTCAAGTTTTATACTACATTTGTCTTCAAAGTAATGTAAAATAATGAGGTATGATTAAGGATTGGCTATGATGATCACTTGCAACATGGAACAATATAGAAGCTGACTCATTGAAGCACTATGTTCTGTAATAGTAATCTGAATCTGTGATAAATTTATAAATTTGATAGTGAATTTGATTCTAATTGTCATTTTCAAATAGAATCTACTAAGCACTGGAAGTTCCAAAAGTCTGTGCATTTCAAATAAACTATTATCCAGAGTCAGAATATACCCAGGCCCAATGAAAGTGTTAAATATTTCATATAGCTGAACAGAAAAGAAATGTCACCTCCTACTGCAGAGCCTGCATTCGGAAGATGAGTTGCTATCTATAGCAATAAGTGAAATAAAATAACAACAAAGAAATCACATTCTGTGCTAAAATTCTATTTTAGGCCAAATTCATTCTGTATTGCTTATTTTCACAGTTAAACCTACAATTGAGAAGGAAAGTTTTCAATATAGAGAATTGCATTATTTCATAATTATAATAATGTTCTTAATCTTTCTAATTTAGTTTCACTATAGTAAAAATTATTCAAGTTACCAGTCTTTGTTTTTAATAACATAGTGTACAAAAATCCCACTAACAGTAACATTTTTTAAAATTGAATAATTTTCATGCATCAAATATTCTAGTAAAATGAAAATAATATTGTAGCAATTATTTACATTTTCATTCTATTTGAGAAAAATCATACTAGTGAAGCAAATAATGTATGTTCTTGATTTCATTTTAACACATGTATATTGTCATTCTATCCATATCTGTGTCTCTTTTAAATCAAATAGCACAATATTTTAAAATTTGAGTATCATTAGTTAGATAATGGGTACCATTACAGGCTCAGAGATTAATGGAAAGCCAGTTGAGTTGAAGAAGGGAAAAGATAAATGGGGAGAAGAAAAAGCACACTTGCAGTGGTGTATGATATTTTGTTTATCTCCAATTTTTGTTATTTTCTTCCTGTTATTAGATTTAGATTTAGTTTTTCCTTTTCTAGTTATGTAAGATGTAAGTTAATTTATTGATTTAAGATTTTTCTTCCTTAATTTAAGTATTTACTAGTGTAATTTTTCCCTCTTAGTATGACTTTTACTGTATTTCATAAGGCTTGGCATGTTGTTCTTTTTTTCCATTCATCTCAAAGGATTTTCTCATTTATCTTGTACTGATTTTTTGGCCCCATTGGTTGTTTAAGAATGTGTTGATAAATTTCTGCATAATTAGAAAATTTTGACTTTCTTTTGTTATTTCTTATTATGTTCTTCCTATTTTGATCACAAAAGATACTTTTGTTTAATTTTAGTCTTTTTAAAATTTGTTTTTACTTGCTTTGAGGCCTGACATATGATTTGTCCTGAGGAATGTTCTTATGTGTGCTTGAGAAAAATATACATTCTACTGTTATTGGTTGAAGTGTTTTGTATATGTCTGTCTGTTCTAATTGGTTTGTAGTGTAATGTAATGTAATTTCTCTCTCCTTATTAATTTGTTTTCTAGTTAGTCTATCCACTATTGAAAGTAGGGTATTTAATTCTCTTTGTACTATTTTAGAATGCTATAAATCTTCCTTCCAGTCTGTCAATTTTTATTTCAATTTTGGAGCTCTAGTCTTAGGTGGGCATGGGTTTATAATCATCATACTTTCTTGATGGAATAACCTTTTTATCCATATGTAATGTCCTTCTTTGCCTCTCATTAAATTTTCTTTTTTTTTTTAAGTCCATCTTGTGTCAAAAATGTAGAAACCTCAGTTCTTTTGGTTGTAATTTACATGAATATCTTTTTTTCTCTTCTTTTGTTTTTGGCCTTTTGTATTTTTTATGTAAAATGACTCCCTTTTATACCAGTAAATAGATCATTTTTAATCTATTCTACCAAATACTTGTTTTACTTGGAGAGCGTCGTTTTTTCCATATGTCCATGAAAATTCCATACAAGTCCCACAAATATTCACTGCAAGACAATGTAATGATTACAACTCTACCACAGGGTTGAGGATGTGGATTAGTGGCAGAACACTTGCCTAGCATGAGTGAGACCTGGGTTTAATCTCTAGCACTGCAAGCAACAAACAAACAAACAACAACAAAATGCAGTACTGTATTTAAATATAGCATGAGTGGAGATAACTTTATTAATGTTGATTCTTTCTGGCATTATTAAGCATAGTTCAGGTTTCTATAACATAGTATTATAGGGCTAGGGATATCGCTCATTTGGTAGAGTGCTTGCCTTGCATGTACAAGGCCCTGGGTTCAATCCCCAGCACCACAAAAACAAACAAAACAAACATAGTATTATAGACTTATAAACAACAAAATTTATTTCTCATTATTTTGGAAGCTTAGAAATCCAAGTTCAGGGTGCCATCATTGTTGGGTTCAGGAGAGGGCCATCTTCTGGATTGAAGACTCCTTAGTTGTCATTGTATCCTAAATGGTGGAAATAGAATAAGCTAGCTTTCCGTTCCCTTCCTATTCTTTCTTTTTATTTTCCTTTTCCTTTTCCTTTTTCTTTTCCTTTCCTTTCCTTTCCTTATTTCTTTCCTTATTTATTTATTTGGTATGGAGATAAAACCCAGAGGCACTTAACCACTGAGCCCCATCCCCAGACCTTTTATATATTTTATTTAGAGACACATACAAATTTTGGAGGGACACATCCTTTCATTCCATAACTGGCCTCACACTTGGGTATGCCTCATATTTCATTACTTTTGCTGGATTCTCCATTATAATAAGAATGTCTAATGTACTTAAACATAGATATTGTAAATAATGGGCAATTTTTGAACAGGCCAAGTGTGCTTTGTAAGATGGAAGGTGGCACCAAATTTTGAGAAATGAATAGTAGAGTTGATATTTTGTTTTTTAGTATTACTATACACAAGCTAATACTACATAATGTTTGCAATTTCCAGTTTAGATCATCGTGATAGGAAATCAGAGATTAAAAAGTATGATCTGTATTTAAGGCCCAGAAGCTTAGTCATTTTTTGAAAGCCATTTATTCTTGCATACTCTTTTTATTTGACATTTATGTACTATAATGCATAGAAATCAATCAAATTTGTACATTGTATATACTTAATTTAGTTTATTTTTAGGTTACATTCTGTAGGAGATGGGAAGGGAGTGTGTATCCATGCAATAACAGCTGCAACTGGAAATTTACTAGTTTATCACTTTTAGAATTGTTTTTACATGCTTAAAGATCCTAATCATAAAACACTATTTTTTTTTTGCTTCCATTTCTTTTTAGAACCTTGTAAAACATCTTCCTGAGCAGAAGGTACTCAGTGAATTAGCACAGCTTAAGAATGAATATGATGACCTCTGTGAGCCTGAGCAATTTGGAGTTGTGGTATGTATTGAGTAGAAAGGCCTCAAAACTCAACTGGGAGGTAACACTTGTCAGAAACAGTGAAAAGAGAGACATTTCAGATGTTGATTTTTTTCTGACTTTGTAACTACATAATTACATATAATATTGACTGTCAGGAAAAAATCCTTATTTACCTCTAATATTTTTCATGGTATTAAAAAATAACCAAGTTAATTTTTATGTTCACAAAATACCCTAAGATATATCATGAGATCCTCTCAATTAAATTAAATTGAAATTAAGTTGTATTACTATATGTAAAATACAAAATGCAATATTGTATTGGCTATTTTTTCTTTCATTCATATCTCCATGTTAGAATTTGCCTTCCCCAAACCTAGTCTTCAATGCAAGGATAATAACTGGATAACTAGCTAAATACTAGAGACTTTTCCATGGTATATATTATTTCAGAAAAAGCATGGGTATTTTCAGATTTTCTAGAGTGTCATTAATTGATTGAAAGCTCTAAATATGCTGTTTCAGGTGAGACCAATATCTTACAAATATACCTCATATGGTTGATATTATTGGAATTAATCAATTTTCTTTATTCCCCCTTCTCTTAAGTGTTTCCAAAGATGACTAGGTATAAGATATGTACTATAGAATGTAGTTAATATATTTTAAGTATTCCCCAATTCTGCTATTCAAATAGTTGGCAATTTTTTTTCAAAAAAGGTAGGGAAGAGGACATCATGATTTACTTCATTTATTGGAGTTAAAAGGTATACTTTACTTAGATATTCAATACAAATTTATTTGTCATGTGAATGAAACAGTTCCATTATGAATGTCAGTTTTTCTCTGACTCCCTGAACATTTTCTGTCTGCATAGTAAACATTTTTAAATTGCCATTTGTCCTGATAGTCAAATACTGTTGCTTCATCCAAAATATTTTATAAGGTTTTTTAATAGTTGTGTATTTGAAACTTTGCAATTTCAATATCTTGTTTAAAATCAATATATGAAAGATGAGGCTCTACATATTCCATTTGAACATGTGGAATAACTGCCTGCCGATATTTAGAGTACTTTAATTCTAATACATGTCATTTCCTACTGATTTAAATGTTTTTTTTTTTTGTCAAATCCCTTAAAAGAAAATCAGACATAGGCATTTGAGATCAACAAAAGCATAAAAAGTTACCTGAAGAATGTATTTCACTAACTTTTGAGTTAGGAAAATTAGTCAACTGAATCAATATTATTAGTCAACTGAATTAATATTATTTATTAAATTGCAGCATTTTAGCACAATGTTAAGTAATAAAATTTTCTAGACCAAAGGCCACACTTGAAACCTGAGCTTCTCAGATTCATATTGTAATTGAAGCAGGGCTGTACACCATGTGAGATTTCCACTGTGTCATGATGGTTATGAGTTTTACAGTAGGTACACTACGCCGCAGTTTCTCTGAAGCCATTTTTTTCTTCGAATGCAGTTTATCTTAGAAGATGTATTAGTTTGCCAAGCAAGTCCTTCAAGAGGAATATCCTTGGTACCACTCAGGAAATGAAGTTTGGGACATAAAAAGCAATATACCTTCTGAACTAAAGGCAAAATAGAAAATGGAAGAGATTTCTTGTTTATGCACATAACCATAAATAATTCTCAGTCTGTGTGTACATGAATTCACCTAGTCCTCTTATTTACTCTCACTATACATAGTTACATGTCTCTGGGGAAAATATCAAGGCAATTACAAATCAGTTATACTATGTAAATTACCTAAGAACATATAAAACAGAATTTGCCAAATAAAGTTTAGGTAAATGCATTGTTAGGAAAATATTTAAAAAATTTTTTTAGTTGTTTGGGCTGGGGATGTGGCTCAAGTGGTAGCGCGCTTGCCTGGAATGCGCGGGGCACTGGGTTCGATCCTCAGCACCACATTAAAAATAATTTTGAAAATAAAGATGTTGTGTCCACCAAAAACTAAAAAAAAAATTTAAAAAATTCTCTTTCTCTCTTTAAAAAACATTTAGTTGTTGATAGATATTTATTTTATTTATTCTTATGTGGTAGTGAGGATTGAACACAGTGCCTTGCACATGCTAGGCAAGTGCTCTGCCACCAAGCCACAAACCCAGCCCCAGGAAAATATTTTTTAATTAATTATAAACTTTAGTCTTTTAAGCATGTATGCATGCATTGCAGTGTTCAGAACAGTATCTTCATAAGTAAATGATGTTTATTGAATTGAACTATAGGACAATTATTAAAGGACAATTATTAAAGACAAGTATGTGGGCTGGGCACGGTGGTTCATGCCTCTAATCCCAGGGGCTTTGGAGGCTGAGACAGGAAGATAGTGAGTTCAAAGCCAGCCTCAGCAACTTAGCCAGGCCCTAAGCAACTCAGTGAGACCCTGTCTCTAAAAAAATACATAAAAGGATTGTAAATGTGGCTCAGTAGTTAAGAATCCCTGGGTTCAACTGCTACCAAAGAAACAAACAAAAGAAAAGAAAAGTATGCGACTGAGCTATAAAAGTAAAAATCATGCTAAAACAAAAAAAAGTTAAATTACTTTGGTGTGAATATACCCAAATACCTTAACTGAGGATACCTTTAGGAATACATGTACTCTTCTGCACTAATGAGAGAGGCTCCAAACTCTAGAGGTGCCTTGTGTCTGCTCTTTTCACCTATCAACACTATTAATTTAGTCTTCTGAAAAAATATGTGTTTATCATATAATTTCTTATATCAAAAACCTTCAATGTCTCCCTGAATTTACAGAATGGAACTAAAACTCCTTTGCATTCTCATCCTGCCTATATTTTCTTATTACCATTATCCTACAATCTTCTATCACCTGCTAGTTCTTTTTTCACTTACCACAAACAACCTAACCTCTTGCTTTCCAGAGAAAAGCAAAAGCACTTAAGCTTCAGTGTCTCCAATATCTCTTCTACCTACAAAGTTATCTCTAGCCATATCTTTTTGTTTTCTTGATATGGGCTCTTTCTTTGTTGCCTAGTGTGGTCCTAAAGTCATGAGCTCAAGTGATCTTCCCAGCTTAGCCTCACATTTAGCATTTCCTGACTTAATGATTTTTTCTGTGGGGTGCTAGGGATTGAACCCAGGATGTTGCACATGCTAGGCAAGTGCTCTACCATTGACCTATATCCCCAGCCCCATATATTTCATTAACTCATTTTCTTCCAAACCTCAGAAAAAGAGATGTACAATTATTATTACCAATATTATTGGTATTATTTTTTAAAATTTTTTGTTTATTATTGGTACTGGAGATTGAACCATTACAAGGGATGCATTGTGAGTAGTAAAAATATAATGGAGACTTACTGTGTCATGTTCTGTACTAAGCATGATTACTTGAACTATCTTATGTATTGTGAAGAACCCTTTGAAGTTGACAATATTATTAGCTTCATATTACAGAGGATGAAACTGAGGGCAAGAAAGGCTAGGTAACTTGTCCAAGGGTGCACAGATACAGAATTCAATCCCAGACAGTCTGAATTCATAGCCAGTGCTTTTAGCTACTGTTCCCTTCTGGGGTGTGTGTGTGTGTGTGTGTGTGTGTGCGTGCGCGCGCGCGCGTGCGTCTATCTCTCCTATGCCTACTTAAAGACATCAGTATTTCTTGCCTGCTTAGCTTCCATTGCATATTCAATTTGTCAGGCTCCACTCTGCTTTTTTTATTTATGGGGGAAAATAAGTCACTTGCTGTCTAAAAATGAATGAATATATAGATGGATGAATGAATGCAACATCTATCATTGACCCTAAGGCCTTTGCAAGCTACTGCCCTTTCTCCATTTCTCACTTTAGTTTTGTCAAAGATTAGTCTCCATTTACTCTCTAAAGCCTTACCTCTTATTCCCTCTTCAACCAATAGCAATCAAGATTCTGCCTTAAATAATAATTTGAAATTGATCTAGGAAAGAACATTAATTACCTCTTAATCACACTTGAAAAATACATCAGATCTCCTCACTTCTTACCATTTGTACTAGTACTGCCTTAGTCCAGATTAGCATGGCCATTGTCTTTGACTATTACAACATATATTTAATGTTTGTGCATACATACAGTACTAGGATTAAACTTGGGGGTGCTTTACTTCTGAGCTTCATCCTGAGCACCCTTATTATTGTTTATTTTGAGACACAGTCTCACTAAACTGGGGAGGCTGGCTCAAACTTGCAATCCTCCTGCCTCATACTCCCAGGTAGCTGGGATTACTAGTGTCCATCACTGTGTTCAGCTTTAACAATATACTTGTAGCTGGTTTCTCTCACTTACACTTTGGCCCTTCTCCGAATCAGTCTAAGCATAGTTGTCCTCATGGTGGCATTTCTAGAGCATATTTGTATTGCATTATATTATTTATCTGCTTAAAACATCAGTACTGTTCTATAGCAGTAAAACTATAGTATTGTCTCCTTCCTGTGGCCTTTAAGGCACTGCCTGGTCTGATACTTGCACTCATCTACTACTTTTCTCTCTTTCTGCTTGGCCTCTTGCTTATTATGCCTTAGCCACATTGTATTTCATTTTTCTGATGGTTGGATTCACAGGGCTCTTCCCTACCTCAGGACTGTTTTATGTGCTGCCCTATCTTACTCCCTCTCCCTGCCTGCCTCTCCTGCTTATTCTTCAAGTATTAGCTTAGATTTTGCATTCCCAGTGACACCATCACTTACTTATCCATCAAATATTGGTATCCCTATTAACCTGTCCCAGAGCACCTTTTTAAAGATTATCATGCTATTTAATTGTTTATTTCTTAGGTTGAACGTCTGCAACCCTTACTAAATTGTAAGATCTATAGGTGGATGAATCATGTCAGTTTTATTCATGTATATGCACCTAACAAATCTTGACTGAGTCTTTTTGCATAAATGCAAAATCAAGTAAACTCTTTTCAGTCTAGTCTTAATTTGTATCCATATGGCTCACATAACATTGAAGAATTTAAATTCCTTTTTGAAACCTTTTCTGCCCTTGCCTTCTTAAACAGTAAATACTCCGATGATTTTATTCCTATAACTCTGGCCAGTGCCCTATAGAATTTCCATTGTTATGTAACTTCCTAAATGATAAAAACATAAGCTCACCAGGTGGGATAGACATATACCAGAAGTGAGATTTCTCCTGCAAGAGGGATTAAAATAATAATAATAAAACAATAAAATTTTCACAATTGGCAGAAATTATGAAAAAGCTTATCTGAGACAGTGGCTGGGCTGCTAATCATTTTCCAACTTTTTTGTTTCTTTGGAAGTCATATCATTGGGTTGACTTATAATTAATTACATGTAATCAGATGGGAAGGGGGAGAGAAATAAAGAGAAGAGGGGGTAGGAGAAAGAGAGAGGAAGAAAAGGGAAAGAAACAACAACAAAAAACCCATACACAAAAAATACAAAGACCTTTCTACTGTCTAGTAGCAGACCTCCTGTTAAGAGGGATATGCTAGTTCCCACATCTTCTGTGATCAATAATCTTCTTCTTTAGGGGGGTAGATTGGCTGCATAGCTTCCCACTGACTTGTCCTCCAACCTGCCTCCAACAGAATTGAATTTGGTACATAGTTGTAATTATGTGCTGTACCTTTACTGGAAGAAAAGCACAGATCTTTGAAAGCTCTGGCAGTTAGAACCCCCAGCAGGAGCTTTTAGACTCTTCAGAGTGTTTGCAGCTCAGCTGTTCTTAAACCTCAGAGCTATGGAAATTCCCACTTGTCTTGCACTGGGGATGGAGACCCATACTGTGTACATCTATTAAACTAACACATCTTCTGAGAAAAGGAAGGCAATAATTAGTATTTTTAGTAATCTGTGCTTTGTTTTTCTGATTTCAAAATTACCCATATTTTTCAATTAAAAACATTCTAAAGCTATAAACAAAAAGATGTTGAGATAGCCTACATAAAAATCATTGTCATGAAAAGCACAGATTACATGATATTGCTGACAGCACATGGAACATTTTTTTTCTTTTTTTACACAAACATTTGAAGATGGGAGGAGAGATTTATGCCTGTAATTGGAAGTATGATTATAAAGTCACTGTGGCATTTAATTTTTTTAAAGCCTTATAAGAGTTCATAAGCTCTATTCAAGGTAGCTTACCCAGGTGAAAAGAAAATTCTTAAAAGCGTTTTAAAAATTTTTCTCTTATGTATCATCAAAGGCAATTAGTGTGATAGAAAATTATAGGTCCTCTGTTCTATTAATATTGAATCAATTTTTGGTTTGCATCTTCATTAGGGAACATCTTTTTCTTTATTTTATCTGCTTGCATTCAGAGTATTCATTGTTTTGATATATAATGCCCTGATTGCTTCTGTTTTTTATTCCTTTTGAATACATGAATGGTACATCTTAATTCTACATGCGTATTCATCTTATGTGAGTAAAAGCTCATTTAATAATTTTGAGATCAGGTAAAAGAAAATTCACCATGACTCATTTGTAAATCTCCGTATTTATGTTCTTGTTCATTTCATTAAATTCTTGTAATAACCCATTCTTGTGACAGGATTATTTATTTTCATCTGTTTTTGCAAAGTAATAAGGTAAAATTAATCCACCTGAAAATGGGATGTTTACAGTTGTCTGTAGCTGTCAGTTTTGCAATTGATTGCTTTTCATTAAATTCACAAAATCAAAATATGCCCCCCTTGTTTTTTTCCCCATTTATCATTAACTAATCCTTAAAACAACAGCATAACACCACAACAGTTTTAATGGTCCTACTTGGCCTGAAGCCCTTGTTTTCAGAAGCAATTTTTGAAATCTTGCTTAACTTCTTAGTGTGATTCTTCTCTGAGTTTTCAGTGTCTTTTGGGGCAGACATTGTTATTATGTTCTGTTCCAGACTAAAGACAAGTAGGTATTTGTCAATGCATAATCTCACATATCACTATCTTTGGGGAAATATTCTGTATCAACACATCATTATTTTTTCTGATGTAGTGTCAGTTTTCAACACTATTTTTTCAAAGATTCAATTCGCAGATTAACTATGGTTCTCATCTCTCATGGCATCTAATGTGCAAATATTTGTCATTTACTTATAGCTTGTATACATGTATTGGTTTTTTTGTCCAGGCCTGGTACTGAATTTGTTTTTAGAAGTACAGCAATGTATTGTAGAGGCCCTGACCTCAAGGAGGACATTATCTGTAAGACGATTAGAAAATTATTTAATAGAGAATGACAAATGTATTTGCTTTATTTTCATGCTTGCAGGCAGAATGTTGCTCAGTCATTGACTCTGAATCTCAGTTTTATAGGCAGTTATGCCTGCTCTCTAACTTAAATCCATCCATCTTTAATGAGATTTATTCATTTCCTGTATGTAGTTACAGATACAAAACTATTTTGTATATTCAGTGGACTCTTGGTCACAATAGTGAATATGTGTTATAAATTTATCTGTTTATTCTAATGAATTCTAAATATTTATATTTTGAAGAGACTGGAGTTTACATTATGCTTTTGTATAATAGTTGTTAAGGGTGTGTTTCTTTAAAAAAATCATTTACTTTTTAGTTGTAGTTGGATACAATGTCTTTATTTTGCCTATTTTTATATGGTGCTGGGGACTGAACCCAGGGCCTCACACATGCTAGTCAAGCACTCTACCACTGAGCCACAACTCCAGCCCAAGGGTGTGTTTCTTAGCAGTGCAAAAGGAAAAGTGATAGAAATAACTCCAAAGGTCACACATGACGCAGATGTGACATATAGCGATCTGTGCACTCACACATAATTTTTGTACTCTTGCCATTTTTTTCTGTTTCTTTGAATTCTTTTGGTAGTTTGGTAGTAGATCAATATTCACCAACTGTATAGGTATGAAGTACATAAAATTCAAATTATATAAACAAAACTGTGTCTAACTCTTTGGGGAAATAACCCAGTTGTAACTGCTCTCACTAAAGCTGTCAATGCACTTTAAAAATATATATATAGTGCAGATCAGCTAAAGAAATGAGAGTTGCTTGATGTGATTTGATAGATAAGTACCTCGTAATACAAATAAATCCCCTACGTAATACAACACCCTGGTCAGCTTCCCATAAGCACTTCAAGGAATGAATTATAAAACAAAGAATGCCAGTCAACTAAAGTGCTGCCAGGGACCACAATGCAAAAGAAGCACACATTTCAGCAGATTTTTTGTTTTATTTACTTATATCACTTAGGTGTATTCAAGTGCCTTTCGGAGACATGAGCCTTTTAATAATTATATATAATAGCTGGGGATATAACTCAATGCTTCCTATTTTTTCCCATGCTTGATTGACCAAGATATTTCCTTACATAACCAAATTTTTTGATGGAAGTTTGTCTATTATATATCAGACACTGGTCTGATCATAAAAATGCATATTTTTGATTGCAAAAATTCTCTTGATCTGATCAATACATACTGATTTGTTGCTTGTATTAAGAGATATACCCATATAGCTTCACCTCCTTGAAGTCTCTTGATTTTATAAGAACACATTTTCAAAGATAATATTTCAAATGGTAGATGTATATTATGAATTAATTATGGCTCAGTAGAGTATAGCACAATTTTTGTAGTGTGTTTAAAGATAATAAGCTGTGTTGTTCAGTGGACTCTGGAAGCACCCTTTCTGAAATTATGGGTGAGAGGAACTTTCCCTCAGGTTTGAGAGAACAATTAGGAGTCATATTTCCTTAACTTTCTGAGAAGAAATAAAGATGGTGAGGACAACAATAGCCATTTGTGTATAGTACTTACATTGTTTCAGTAAGTATGAAAAGAAGCCTTACACATAGTATCTCATTTAAGTGTTTCTACAACTTGCATAGAATATTTAATGAATATATTTTGCTGATAAGGAAGTAAAGACTCTAAAACATTAGAGAACTTACACTAGGCCACACAGTTAGAAAGTGATTGAACTGTAGTTCAATCTCATATCTCTGTAATTCAGAAGTCCCTATTTCTTCCATGGCATCGTACATCATAGGTCTGGAATTTATACTTTTCCCTCCTGAGGTTAGGTAAAAAAAAATCTCTCTCAAAATATATCCTTAAAAATGTGGCATTCCAAATGTGAGTTATTGTTGTCCTGGGCAGTATTGTTGGAATGACCTGCCTTGTAGCATATGACCTTGCATAAGATACCTCCTCCTTCCTTACCTGTCTTTCTATTTTACCTGTTCAAACTATGCATCTTCTTAATCCAGCATTTTGTTGATATTGTAGTTTTTATTTGTGTGAATGGGGAGTTTCATTTATTCATTAATTTTACAATAATTTATTTTTAAAGCACCTATCATATTTATCATCTGCCATGTATTAAACCTTCTTGTAGGGGAATGAATGAACGAAGAATGATTTATCAGATCCAAAGGCAGCTCTGGCCTCCCTTGTTATATACCATTTATTCCTAAAAACAGGGTGATTGATAACAGATTAATATCCAGTGCTAGCAGTTTAGCAATGATAATTCCCTTGCATTCCTGTTTTGACATCATAATTGGAGGTATTTGTGGGGGCGGGGGTAAAATATTTCCATCTGCTCTTAATTTTGTTCAATAATTCTTCCTCTTGGGAGAAGATCTGGAAAATGGCTAGTCAGCTGAGGAGTGCTGCTAAAATCAGCAAATATTTGAATGTCTAACATATGCAAGACTCTGTGCTTGGAACTTCTCAAAGTGCAGTCTTTGTTTAATGGAGTGTAGATACCATGAGATCATGAGAAGGAAATTCACTTACATTCATTCTCTGATACAAAAGCCAAGTAATAAAACACCAAATCAGCCTCACCTTCTGCCTTAATTAATGCCCATATTGTTCTGCCTCATAGCTAACTTAAATCCTTGGAGCCATCTTTGACTTCCTTCTTCTGTACATGGTCAATTGCTAAGTCCCATTGATTTTTGACTCTTGTATCAGTCCAATCCTTTTTCTGCCTACTGTCAGCATTCTTCCTTATTAACTGTTTCTCAAGCCATTTTGATACTTTATTGATGGTCTCCCTGCTGCTGGTCTCTCTTTCCTAATAAGACTTAAGAGGCAGTGTGATGTAGTGGTTGAGTCTGGCTTCTGTAGCATGGATGTGTATGATCAAATCTCTAGTTCTCCAACACACAATTTGACATTTCCTAATCTTTACAATGATGGATGATAATAATGATGATGATGATGATGATAATTTCTCCAAGCATTATATGCTGAATCAAAACAATTAAGTTTTAATAAGCTTTTTTTTATCACTGTGACCCAAAGAACTGACAAGAACAACATAGAGGAGGAAGAATTTACTTTGGCTCATGGTTTTAGAGCTCTGAGCCCAAGATACCATAGAATATCAAGGCATAAAAGCATGGCAGATGAAAGCAGATCAAAGTACAGCAACTAGGAAAAATAGAGCTTTGCTCACCAGGGATAAAATGTAAACCCCAAAGACACATCCTCACTGACCTAGCTCCTCCAACCATACTCCACCTTCCAGCTATTTCCACCCTGTTAATCCATATCTGATTCCATTCTAGCTCTCATAATATGATCATTTCACCAATGAATATTCTTGCATTATCTCACACATGAATTTTTTGGGGGACACCTAATATCCAAACCATAACAGATTTATACATGTGTCATACATGTATAGAAGAATGCCTGTAATAAAGTACTCAATAAATGTTAATTGCCATTACTATTGTTACTATTCTTAGTATAGTTTTGGTCATGTTATTGCAGTAGGAGCTACTATTAAAAAATAAAGATCAAATTCATAATCTGACCTTATAGGGCAAGGATTTAAATACAAAGCCCAGTAAGGATAATAACATAAATGAAGACATATGGTATTAAAACATAAACAAGACTAAACGTTTCTGCACATCTAAGTAAGGCTTATGTTTCTTGTTGATCTGGGAACAAAGGCACATTGGTGAACTGAATCCCTACTAAGCATGGTCAGGAGAACACTTCCATGGTGATTAGCAGCTGGTCAAGTATATGCATGGCTTTTTCAGCCATCAAGGAGACTAGCTAACTATTCCCTAAACATATAAAATGATAGAAAACATGCTTTTTTTCTAGTAATGACCATTTACTAGTGAAAGGAAAATAAAAGTAAAGTGGAAAGAGATTTGGAAACAGTGGTAGAGTCAGATATGAAGGGAAAAATACATATTGAATCTCAGATTCCTAGATAAAATAATTTGAACATTAACAGATACATAGCCTTTGATGTGATTAGTTTCCAATTTCTTGGCCTTTATATGAGATCTTCAAATACTTTGATCCATATTTCTGCACCTATTTGTAAAGCTCATATATGCCTAGCCCATAAACTTTTTCTTATACTATTCTCTCTCTCTACCTATTTCTCTTGACTTTAGTTCTAAGTGTGTGTATGGGCATATGCATACACACAAATATATACACATGCATATGTATATATGTGTCCATTTATTTTCCCTCTATAGTGAAGCTTTCATTAAACACTATAGTCTACCCACCAGCTCATTTGCTGGTTTTGAAGGTACTTTACAGTTTAAAGACTTTCATTTATCTTGTCTAAGTATTTTCAGATTATTTCATGTGCTTAAGCTGTGCTCATAATTTGTATTTAAGAAAATAAGCTATAACTATAAAACAAATATAATTAGGATGGTTAATAATTTCTGTTCATTGTGTGTATGTAGATAAATATTTATATGGTGTCTACTCCCCACCAACCTCTCTTCCAGAATTTGTTTATAATAAAAACTAGTGAAATAATTTGGAGCTATAGCAAGTTAAAAATTAAAAATAATTATTTACGTAGAAGCTATGCCATAGATAATTTAGAATGTGCACCAATAATCTTAAACAATTAATTAAAACTAAAGTGAAACTCTTTTGAAGAAAGAACATAGAATTCTTAAAGAATTTACTTGAAAGTAAGTTCATGTGATTTTATCATACCTAATTATTTAGCATCAACATCTGTCACATAGGTGAAATTCCTTAGAACATATATAAATATTTAATGTATTTTATGAATAGAAATCTTACATTTAAAATTATTAAATGCTCAATCAGAGCTGAGTGTCTGATTTCAAACTGCATAGTAATAGGTAATTTCTTAGGAAATGTTTCACTAATATTTTCTGTCATCATGTATACCTATTATCTGTGGCCCAACTATTCACTCAATTCAATTTCCTATTTATAAATTTCCCTAGTTCACCTGAGGTATATTTTTGGGCAGCTTGAATTCTATAGATAGCTTATCATTATGCAATTGTCATATAGCAACTATTCAGCTTCAATAATAATGTATTAATGCTATCAGAATGATTTATTTTATTTTTAAAAGATGAATAAGAAACTGTTATTGAAACTTTGTTACAATTTTCCTTTGAAATGTTTAAAGCAAACAGAAATAATATTTTTGAATACCCAGGGACAATTTGCTTTAATGTAGGCATTTACAATATTGTCTATGAAATTTTCCCCACTAAAGAGATAAAATAACAGCCTTTCAATGTATGTTCTCATAGAGTATTCCTTATCTTACAGATGAGCTCAGTGAAAATGTTACGGCCTCGTCTCAATAGCATTCTTTTCAAGCTCACATTTGAAGAACACGTAAACAACATCAAACCAAGCATCATAGCTGTAACTCTTGCTTGTGAAGAAGTGAAGAAAAGTGAAAGCTTTAATAGACTTTTAGAGTTAGTTCTTTTGGTTGGAAACTACATGAACTCAGGGTCAAGAAATGCCCAGTCTTTGGGATTTAAGATCAACTTCCTTTGTAAGGTAAGATGACATTTTACCATGCTAATTTATAATAATAATCTTGTAGATATGAAGGTTAATCTAAATGTAAATACCGAATATCTGCAAAGTTACATGCATTGAGAGTGAAATTTATGGTATGCAAATTCTATCTCAATGAAAACAAACAACTGTTTAAAAATATTATTTCTTCTTGAATATGCTTCACTGTTTCTACTTTTAAGAAAATATCACTATATTTGATGACTGTTGTATTACTGGGTTTACACTGGTTTTTATGTGCATTACCTTCAAAGATTAAAAAACAAATCAAGTGATAGTCGTCTTCACTATTTTGATTGGGCCATTTCATAATATTATTTTTCAGACTGAATTTTTGTGAAAAGTAAACAAAGAAACAGAGAAGCCCAAAAGTAATTGCCTGTGTCTATTTTGAGGCTGGGGCAAAGCACCTTGTTCAAGAAAAAGATCTGTCTGTTACAGAGAGAAAACTGAACTGATTCAGGGGTGAAGGCCTAGAAGAAAGCTAGAGATGAAAATAAATCTGAAAACAAGCAATCTATCTTTGACATCTCACCATGCTTTCACTTTTTTTCCTTCTCACATCCGAAAACATTGCAGAATTTTGGTTAGTTCCTGAAGTACATTATGTCAAGAATCCCTCGGAATGGATATGAATTTCTTTTGTGTTCATACATTAAGTAGATTTGTATTACATATCAATAGAATGATATTGTAATATCTGTCAATAAAGATTTGATCCTGATAATTCTAACTCAGACATAAAGATGAACATGTATAGATAATTAGATATATAATGAAATTTTATCTCTTTACTCCTCATACATTTATGAATGGTATAAGAAAAAAAATAGAGATTATTTGCAAATGCCAATTTTTGTTTTAAAAAGTATATCTTCTTCTTGTGATAGTTGAGGGCATGCAGAATTATTTGATAATACCAGAGGAGGAATAAGGCAGTGTTCATAATAAATTAGAGTAAATCATAGCTGGATTTGAGGTAAAACTATTTTTAGCACTTTCTCATTATATCTTGCTGCCATATTGCCTGATACTAATGAAGTCATACCTTACCAAGATACATCTTGGTTACAGTATATTTCAAATGCATAGTGAGTAAATTCAAAATGATCTTTGGTGATGCCTATAAAAATAACATACATTATCATTAAAGATTTATATTAGATGTCTATTTCACATTTAATTCACATAAAATATCTTGAACTATTCTAATATGAACAAATACATTCCTTTATTTTCAACTCTTTTGATTTTACTGTATTCAAATTAATTACATGGACTTATTTCTTTGAAGCAAGAATGTATAAGTCCTTTATGCATAGGAACAAAAGATTACATTAATCTCAAGAAAGGTTTTATAGTTACATCTTATGTTTGGGAGAAAGGCTTCTTCCTGTCATCAACCTGTCAAATAAAAGTTCTTCCACACAATGCTGATCTGACATCTATCACTAGAGGTATGCTCAAAGGATTCAGCACAAAGATTTTTGCCAACTTCAAATAAAATATAAAAATAATCTTGTGGGAAATACTATCATGTAGTAATAGGTGTTCTAAAAGATAAAGAAGTGAAGGTTTTAAAGTATTTCCCCTCCCACTTTTCAGGAGAATTTTTATCTTCTGGTAAATAATCATAGGGAAATAGTTGTCATTAATAAAGCAAAATGTCATATACAAAAATGATATTCCCATAACTTATACAATTAAAGTTATATTCCTAGAATATAAATGATTCTGCATAGATATAGATATCTAAAAATGACAAAAAAATTACTGAAGTACATAGAAAGAGCTTAGGTCTATAATATGTACAAAATGGAATTAACTACAAATTTATTATTAGCTAGAATTGCTGCTAAATTTCATTTATGTCATGAATGGTTACTTGGTTGATTTTTCTTTTTTATGTATAAAATAGCGGGGAGAATTCCCTGTTTAGTGTTTACTCACCTAAATTTTTCTTAGAAGCCAAAATGTACATTAAAATATTTTCCTAGTTAAAAAGGAGTCCTGATATGAACAGTTAAACTTATCAGATATGTCTTAAGAGTAAGGTAATATAAAAAATTCAGATGGTCACAATTGGCTGCTATGATATTTGGGAAGAAAAGGAAAACAAATGGGTTAACCAAAATGTCAAATAACACTTAAAGGATATCATTACTCTAAGTACCACCCTCACCACAAAATGCTTTGTTAATTTCAGCAGTGAATTATCACTTTGTGAGTTACCAAACAAGTGTGTTGGACTGTAATAAAAATCATTTCAATGGAGATGAGTTCTACATGTTAGCTTGCCTTGTACTTGCCTGTTGGTTATTAAAATTCTAACCAATAGCAAAGCTGTACTTCAGAGACATTTGTTATTTTTGTTTTCAAGATTTAATAGCATATACAATCTGTATAAGAACAAAGCATTTAAAAATAGTGAGCACTCCCTAAGTGCTAAGCTTTGTAGGTATTTTATATAAGGATCTTTGCATACAACAGAAAGTGACTCTGCTGGATTCAAGGTAAACATAGAATTTGCTGGAAGAATATGAGGTAGCTCAGCTAGAAACTGGGGTAAAGCTGAAGAAGTTGGCCTTTAAAAAGAATACCAATTGTGGCAGCCTAGAGAATTCAGGTAGCAGTAATGAAGGAAAATCTTTTAAGAATGTTGCCTTTGGGAGGTAAGAACCCCAGCCATTTTCTTTTCCTTTCCCTGATCATTTATATTGTAATTAAACTGTAATTAACCTAGAATGCTTGTCCAAGGGGAGAGCAAAGAACCTTGAGTAACAGTGCTACCAAGACTACCTGTAATGGCAGACAGATCTTGACCTACAGAATACTCTTGCCAAAGATAGGGATACCAAATTTGAAGGGGTATCAGGCAGGCACAGACACACAAAGAAAAATCAAAACTGATGGGTTTGTGTACCAGGAGCATGCAAACAGTTAAATAATATACATAGAAAATATCATGTGACATCTCAAGGCACACTGTCAATAACTGCAAAAATTAATGATCACTCAGATTAGGAGTTCAGAGGAATGATGTTAGAAAATTGAGATAGAAAGATCTTGAAGAGTAGAAAGTATTAGGGTAAAAGAAGAAAAGCCATGGCTCTACCCAAGAGGAAAGTGCCACATGCTTAGAAACTAAGCACATTTTAGTTACTACTTTGGCAATTATCAGCCAAACATTCATGGCTAAGGCTATTCCCCACTCTGACTCTCAGTTTCTTCATCTGCACATGAGGAAATTCACTGACCCCTGTTTATTTTCATGTGGTTGTTTTCAGGTCAAATAAAATGAATTTATGATAGAATACATTGAGAAATTATAATGTTAAACAAATGCTAGTTCTTTTTAATGATGATACACAACTAGGAGTAATCATGATATATATGAGAATGAATTAGAAAACCACACTGCCTGGAATATTGGGTTTATGTTGGAAACAAGTAATAACATGGTAGGCAAGTTGTAAAATTTTTAGTCTTTTGTATACTAGTTTGGATATCTTGGCTATTTTGGGGAAAAATCACAGCTCACTTAATAACTTTAAAATGCCAAAAATCTTTGTTTAGTATACTGTTCAGAGACTTCTGAAACTCTTTCACTAGTATTGTGACTTTCTAGGCATTCTACTAAGCAAAACACAAAAATTATGATACAGCACAATGGTATGCTTACATACAAATGTGAAATATATCATTGAAGAACTCCAAAGAAAACATGTATGTTCACTATGGAGAAAGTTTTAGATATGTTTAAGTCATTAGGATTAACATGATAATGTAATTGCGCTGTATTTCTAATATTCACCATTTACATAGATTGTGAAAGTAAAGGCTCTATAACCTGAAGGCCATCTCATGGTATTAGTGTCAGAGTATTATAGGCATCACCCAAAATATATAAAGATACATCCATTACCTCTCTGTAGAACTTATAAGAGGGGGAAGTAAAATAAGTTTACCTCCTTTGTGATATGGAAGATTAGTTACCAGAAAAAAAAATGATTTGTAAAGAAAAATAGCCAGGTGCAGTGATGCATGGCTGTAATCCCAGTGGTTCAGGAGGGTGAGGCAGGTGGATCTCAAGTTCAATGCCAGCCTCAGGAATTTAGTGAAGCCCTAAACAACTTAATGAGACTCTGTCTTTAAATAAAATACAAAAAAGGGTTGAAGATGTGTCTCGGTGGTTAAGCACCCCTGGGTTCAATCCATGGTACCCTCCCTAAAAATAAACAAAATGACTCCTGTCTATGGCAGTAAAATTTGTAAATATATAATCCAAGAGAAAATCTATAAAAACCTAAGGAAAAAAAATCTCATATACTTCAAAAATTTCACATTGTCTAATTTAGCTGAAATGATGTGGATTCTGTCCATACAAACTTAGAATTTAGCATAAGAAGATATCTAGTGTAGCCTCTCCAGTCTACAGTAAGAAGACTTATGGTCAAAAGGGGAAAGTACTTTGGTTAATGTTTTAGTCATCTTAGGCTGCCATAATAGAAATACCATAGGGCAGATGGCTTATACAATAGAAATTTGCTTTTTCAAAGTTTTGGAGATGTGAGGTCCAAGATCAAGGTGGTTTCTGGTGAAGCTTCCATCCTCTGGTTGCACCACTTTCTTGCTGTGTCCTCACTTAGGACTTATTATAACTTAACTCTTTTTTTTCGGTCTCCTTCTCAAGATTCAGAACTCATGAAATTTGGGTGGATACTTTATTCTACATTATATCCCCAGTGTCTATTATGTATGAAACCCTTAATAAATGGCTGTTGAGTGAAAGGCAATTTAATTAATTAGAATTTTGTTGTTAATATTCAGCATAAAAGTTAATATTTTTATTAATTTTTTTAAGTGAATTTTGTTTCTCACAGGTATATAGGGCATATTTTTACCAGCAAAACATTTAAATATGTAATTATAAGATTTTTTTATGGCTCATATTTAAAGACATAAAAAATGTATTGTTTCCTATAAACCTAAACCACTGTTGCACCTTCAATCATGGGTTAATAAATAAATTAATATGGGAATATTAATTTAAAAATACAGATAATTTAGAAAATAAACACCTTAGGATTTTCTGAAAAATAATCTTACAAATATTAGTAAATCCTGGAAACAGTCTATACTTTTAGGTAATTGTCTTTTATAGTTTGTGAAGTATTTTCTTTGTGTTCAATGAAGTTAAGTATTATTAACCCCATTTTGAAAATTAGAAGACTAAATCCCCGTGAGTTTGTACAATATTTCTAATATTAGGAAGCTAGAAAGTGTGGAAGATGGGTCTTAAATCTGGGTTTTCTTTATTCAAAGCAGCGGCACACCCTGCTTCTCATTGCATTATAAGTGAATTTTGGTCATACTTGGTTCATTTTGACAAAGCTTTATAGAACAAACTCTGCCACTTACAGATTTTGGAAAATGAAAAAAAACAGAAACAACAACAACAAACACCTCATGTGAATTTTCATGGCTCTCTGGCAGCTTATGAAACTTGAACTCTATTTTTTTTTCTTTAAATTCAGTTGGAAGTAATCGTAGTCGTATTAATAGAAAGTTTCTCTTCCTATAATAGACTGAAATGTATCCAGGCAATAAAGGGGTGTGTGTGTGTGTGTGTGTGTGTGTGTGTGTGTGTGTGTGTGTGTATGTAAAATAAAATGACACCTAATAATCTGAATAATTATAAAGACATCTCCTGTTGTTATGTAAATTCTCTGAGTATATCAGTTTTATACAGGCAATGTTGACTGCTATTCTCAAAATTTATAAATGTGAATCTGCTCTCCAGAGAGATGGCTTACCAGTGATCACTAAGTGACAAAGGCAGAGGAGGGATCCAGCTTCATTTGGGACTCTAACAAATTTTTCAGTGGATCCTGTTATTTTTGTAATTTGCACTGACTATTTGACTTCACCAAAATATGCTTTTTCCTGTCAGGGTTTAGCATTATTTGACAGTTTGTCAAGAAGAAAATGACTTAGAGGTTTATAATTTAGCTTGGGAAAAAATCTATGGAAGGAAGATTAGACCCTTTACCAAGTGAGAAGTGAGGTGAAATAATGGGTCCTCTGTCCAAATTTCTTCTTCTCTTTGGATTCTTTAAACTTTCCTTTTGGTGAGGTTGCTTGCAGCAAACAGTTTTCATTCATTGAACCATCCAAGTCACTCTTTGGTAATCAGTGATATATGATGTTATGCTATGGTAAAATGTAGAGGAGTGCATTATGGTACTTTGCATTTAAAATGTCAGCATATAATATACTGACACACTGTAGCATTTGTTCATAATTCATGATCAGGGCATGCAAACATTTCAATTTAAGGGTCTGTCTGTACCTCATTATATTACAATGAAACCAGAACATTCACTAGTTTAGACCTTTGAAATAACTAATCTCCACAGAATGACACAAGGATAGGATATCATTCTTAATTTTAAATAGTTTCCTTTGTTCAATTAATGTGATGTTTGACCTTTATTTAAGTCCATGTATTTTATTGTATTGTGTTTACTGGGCTCTCATCATCAAGAACCACTGAATAGTTTCTCAAACTTAAAAGTGAATTTTATATTGTGGTGTTATGCCAATGGTGACATTCTATAGTTGGCTTTATAATTGTGTCATATCTTTTTGTTTCCTATAGTTCATTGTGTAAATCAGTACACCAAAATTTATAACTCTAAGGCAGCAAATGTTAATATTACTTGAGTCAATTCGCCCAGAAGAGTTTAAGTTTATAGAACATTAATTTTAGTTTTTTTTAAGGAAATAATTTTCCGTAAGATCTTCCATTACCATATGTTGTTACTCACTATACATCCTGAAGCACATACTGTTAATCTGTGCATATGGATTTATGCTCCTAGGCAAATGGTGATAGTGAAAGATTGCTTTCGGTGAAACATGTTGACTCAGGCTTGTAATCCCAGCTCCTCAGGAGGCTGAAGCAGGAGGGTCTTATATCTGAGGCCAGCCATAGGATCTTAGTAAGACCCTGTCACAAAATGAAAAATGTGAAAGAATAGTGATGCAACTCATTGATAGAGCATCTCTGCATTCAATCCCTAGTACCCAGGGTGTGGAATATTGCTTCAGTAATTTCTCCAGTAATAAATCTAATATTAGCTCAGACACCCATGAAAGATTGCTTCAGTAATTTCTCCAGTAATAAATCTAATATTTGCTCAGACATCCAATCCAAAGTCCTCACCTCTTATTTCCTCTATGCCATTAAAAATATGAATGAACACAGGCTTCCTCTTCTGACTTTATCTAATTTTAAAAGGCCACCCTGTTAAAGTTGGAGACAGCTGATTATGTCACCTTGACTTTATACTCCTGTGTGCTCTGAAGTATTGTTTTTCAATTAGAAAATCAGCTCTTTTCCCACTCCTAAAATTCAGGGTATCTGGTTTGGTCTCCTTACCTGTATTCTGTAGTGTACTTTTGTATACTTGGTCAAAATCATACTTACCTCTGTCTTCATAGTGGCCTGTCTCTATTTCTCTGTCTCTGATCTTTATTATTCTCATCTCTTCTTTCCTTCTGCCAATTTTGAATTTGGTTTGTTCTTTTTTTAAGACCTTGAGATGGATACATATTATAGCATATTATATTATTTGAGATCTCTCTCTCTCTCTCTCTCTCTCTCTCTCTCTCTCTCTCTCTCTCTCTTACTGGGGATTAAAACCAGGGTCACTTTACCTTTACTTCACCATTCCTTTTTGTTTTGTGACTGGGTTTTGATAAGTTGCTAAGTGTGATGTCAAATTCGTTATCCTCCTGCCTCAGCCTCCTGAGTTGCAGGGATCACAGACTTGTGCCACAATGCCTGGCTAAGTTACTATCTCTCTTATTCTCTGTAGCCCACATTCTAACTTTCTAATAAGCCAACCCCAACAGGGGGAAAGCTACATGATCATGTTAATCACAGGAATTAACAAAGTTTGTAGATATACTTGTTCAAATTGTTGTATGTTTCTCAGAATATCATTTTTGAAAATATGAGTCATGACTAAAACAAAGGAAATTATACTTTATTCTCTTCCTTGCTTCTAAAAATATAGAACTCCCATGAGCTTACTTAAAGATTTTTTTCTAAGTTGAAATCATTAATTTATATTCATTGGTGCAAATTAGCTAATACTTGCTTGTTTTATCAGAATTTGATTACATCTGTTTACACATCATCACTTTTACAATACTGTACTTTTGCTTTTGGAAAAACTTCATTATACCTCCAAATTTTTAGTTTTTTAAATTCTCTAGAGAAGAGTAGTTTCTAAATGTAATTTATCTGATGTAGACTTGATTACTACTCCTTGTCAATACTGACTGCTTCAAAGACTTCTTTTGTTCCTCAACATATTTTTCTCTATTATACTTATATGTACATTAAAATAGTTTAGCCCCTAAACACACACACAAACGCACATGCTCATACAGGCACACACACCAGGCCCTTATGTGCATTGATTAATATTATAAAACCTGGGCTACTATCTGATTTAACTTATATGTTACAGTTATATAGTGTTGAAAGAGAGAATGACAGAGAAAAGAAAGTAAGTTTAAAGGAAACCAGGAGTGATTTTCAGAATTATGTTATCAGAACAACAGGATTAAGTTAATGTTTATTCTTTTACATAAATGGAAATAATTGTAGATAGAATTGAAAAAATAAGAGTTGCCAAATTATGTTCTTTAGATTCTGACAATAATAAGTACTAAAAAATCAACTATATATATTTGTATACAGAACTGGAGTGAAAGATGTAATTCCTGTAGAGGACTCATGTATGGCTTAGTTTTTTAAAAATTTTTATTCGGTACTGAGGGACCTTTATTTATTTCTTTGTATATGGTGCTGAGAATTGAACCCAGTGCCTCATATAAGCTAGGCAAGCGCTCTACCATTGAGCCACAATCCCAGCCCACTTATGGCTTAGTTTTTACTCATTCAATACAAATCTATTTCAAAGAAACAGTGAACAAGAATATATCGATATTTTCATTCTTTTTTTCAAAAATTATATCCTCATACACTAATACAAAAGAAAAGGGTAAAGTGTATACTGTGCCATAATTATACTTGTTGAATTCATTGTAACTAAACAATAATGGGGATGGTGAGCTGTTCTGAGTAGTATTACTGGCAGAGATGAATAATTCTCTAGTTTACAAAATTTGGGGTATGATTATGATGAGTCCCCCCCACATACCAGAAGTGGCAATACATGTTGTCAGTACTGGAGTAGGCAAAAATTATGATTTATGGGACTAGCTGTGGGTCTTACTTGGTTCACCACAAAAACTGTTTCCATAGAGGATTTAAATGAACCCAGCTGGCTTAGTATTCTGTGAATTGCCGTAGTCATTTTCTGAGTTTAATCTTATGACTGATTTTGTAATTCTCACAGTGGGGGAAAGTTGACAACATGAACAGCATTTAGTGAATATAATTAGTAAGTTTGAAAACAAATGCCTTTTTATTCTATAAAAGCTCTGTTCAAAGGGGATTTCAACCCTGTGTGAAGCTGTTGTTGAAAACACATGGCTGCAGGGCTGAGGATGTAGCTCAATGGAAGAGCACTTGCTTGGCATACACAAGGTCCCTGGGTTCGATCCCCAGCAACACACACACACACACACACACACACACACACACACACACACACAAATAAAAACACCAAATACAAACCCATGGCTACAGTTATACAAACTGATTTTCATGTCAAATGAAGCTGTCCTACTGCAGGCATTGTGCATTCTTAACAAGGAGAACCAATGACCATGGAAGGTGGTTTATAAAGTGGCAGTTAATGTGAACATAAAACTCTGTGGTAATTTTGGAGAATCTAAGAATTATTTATATTCATTTAAATTCCTTTTGGTTAGAACTTAGGTAGCTAGTTGATCATATTTATTGAGGCTTTACTCTCTGTGGAAACCAGTGTTAGATATTTTGCAGGGATAAAGAGAAATAAAACATATATCTCCAGTCCTTGGATTGCTTATGAGCTAGTTGTTAGATATAGAACATTGTAATACTAAAGCAAGAGACAGGAGAGAACACTGTGTGTGTGTGTGTGTGTGTGTGTGTGTGTGTGTGTAAAGCAGAATGGATTTTATATTAATAGCACACATGAAAAATAAATAGTGTTGTTCATAAACACTGGCTAACTAACTACAAGACAATACAGTACTCTGCTAGATGATATCCCACACTGAAAAGCTGCTCTACCTCTTTGTAAAGGAAAAGAACAATATACAATACTGGCCCCATTTATAACATTTACTTCACTTCTCTTATACAAATAATATTTTCAGTCTTACTTTTCTTGACTTATTTCATGGGGGCAAGCACAAATCCTTGCCCTTCTTTGATTTTTCCCCCTTCGTTTCCTGCCCCCCATTTAAAATCTTGATTTGCATGCTACTCTCTTTCCTCTTACACTATTTTAGTTTTTTGTGGGGGAACTGGTGATTGAACTCAAGCGTACTCGACCACTGAGCCTCATCCCCATCCCTATTTTATATTTTATTTAGAGACAGGGTCTCACTGAGTTGCTTACATCCTCACTTTTGCTGAAGCTGGTATTGAATTCAGAATCGACCTGTATCAGCCTCCTGAGCCACTGGGTTTACAGGCAAGCGCCACCATGCCTGGCTAATAATGGTATTTTTAAAAATGTTTCTCAAATTAATATTTTCTACATATAAATAAATGTCATTAGTTTTTATTTTTAAATAAAACTCATCAGGATGTTTTCCAAAACTATAAAAATGATACTACTCTATGACTGTTCTATGTCATATCCCTTCTGATTCAATAATTATGTAGAACCATCATATTTCTGTCAGGAAGAGGCTGTCATGAAATTTTCGAGATAAATAATAATTAAGAAGGTTTCTGTTTAACATTTAGTATGAGGGATCGCTTTAGAATCCAAGCATCCAGGAATGAGGAAATATAAGGTGTGAGAAGGGTTATTGTTTTAGGAAAGGAGCTCAAATCTTCAAATTCAAACAAGTGAGAAGGTGCACTTATTAAAAAAGAATACTTGGAAATTTTTGGTTAAGGAAATAAAGTATTATAAGCTACATTCAAATATTTGGGGGAAACATGATGATACTGAATTGCAAGGATTTTTCATCAGTCACAGACTGGCCAATTCAGATCCCTTCTTGATTCCAAATTTCAGGTTTTTTGAAATATATGAGAAAGACCAGACTATTAATTGATATCTTAAAGCATCTCCTTAGGACTTTTATTGGGTTTTTATATTGTTCTTTTATCAGAAGTCAAATGTGTTCATGGTTAATAGAGCTTGAACCTAACTAAGCTTCTTTTTTTTAAATTTTAAATTTATTTATTTATTCAAATTTGTTATACATGACAGCAGAATTCATTTCAATTTATAGTACACATATAGAGCACAATTTTTCATGCCTCTGGTTGTTCACAAAGTAGAGTCATATACCATTCATGTCTCCATACATGATCTTAGTGTAATTATGTCCATATCATTCCACCATCTTTCCTACCCTAATGTGACTTCTCTTTTCCTCCCTAGCCTTTGCCCTATCTAAAGTGCCTCCATTTCTCCCATGCTGATCCCCATCCCCATTATGGATCAGCATCCACATATCAGATAAAACATTTGGCCTTTACTTTTTTTGGAATGGCTTTTTTCACTTAGCGTAATATTCTCCAACTCCATCCATTTACCTACAAATTCCATGATTTTTAAAAAAATATTTTTAAATTGTCAGTGTGCCTTTATTTTATTTATATGTCATGCTGAGAATCAAACCCAGTGCCTCACACATGCTGGGGAAGCACTCTACAACTGAGCTACAACCCCAGCCCAAATTCCATGATTTTATTCTCTTTTAATGCTGAGTAATATTCTATTGTGTATATGTATACCACATGGTTTTTTTAATCCATTCATCTACTGAAGAGCATCTAGCTTGGTTCCACAATTTAGATTGTGAATTTTGCTGCTATAAACATTGATGTGGCTGTGTCCCTGTAGTATGCTGTTTTTAAGTCCTTTGGGTATAGACACAGGAATGTGATAGCTGGGCCAAATGGTTGTTCCATTCCCCGTTTTCCAAGGAATCTCCATATTGCTTTCCATTTTGGCTTCACCAATTTTCAGTCCCACTGGCAATGTATGAGTGTACCTTTTTCCCCACATCCTCACCAACACATATTATTGTTTGTATTCTTAATAACTGCGATTCTGACTTGAGTAAGATGAAATCTTAGAGTGGTTTTGATTTGCATTTCTCTAATTGCTAGTGATGTTGAACATTTTTTCTTATGTTTGTTGATTGATTGTATATCACCTTCTGAGAAATGTCTGTTCAGTTCCTTGGCCCATTTATTGTTTGGGTTATTTTTGCTCTAAGTTTTTTGAGTTTTTATATATCCTAAAGGTGCTCTATCTGATGTGCAAGTGGTAAGACTTTGCTCCAATTCTGTAGGCTTTCTATTCACCTCACTGATGATGATGATGATGATGATGATGATGATGATGATGATTTTGCTGAGAAGAAGATTTTCAGTTTGAATCCATCCAATTTATCAATTCTTGATTTTATTTCTTGTGCCATATGAGTCTTATTAAGGAAGTCAGGGCCTAATCCAACATGATGAATAATTTGGCCTACTTTTTCTTCTATTAGGCGCAGTGTCTCTGGTTTAATTCCTAGGTCCTTAATCCACTTTGAGTTAAGTTTTTTGCATGGTGAGGGATAGGGGCTTAATTTCGTTTTGCTGCATATGGGTTTCCACTTTTATTGCACAATTAGGTAGGTATAGGAAAGTTGAGCCATATGGAAAGTATAGGTTTCATTTGAAAAGATATTGTTTTCCAAAGTGTTCAAATCATTTTTATTTATACGATTAAATTAAGTAAAGTCAGGGTAAAGATGAGGAATAAAGGGAATTGCTGATAAAATAGTAACTGGGTGCATGCATTGTAGAAGACAATTTGGTACAGTCTAGAAATGTTGAAGGAACAATACCGAGATCTGCTAAATCAGGACTCTTGACAGATGTTCAAGAGTGATCACACCATCAAAGGTCATATCAACAAAGTAAAAAGACTACACACAGAAATGGAGAATAAATTTGTGAATTAGGTATCCAATAACAAGCTAATATGCAGAATATGTGAAGAACTCCTATGATTTGGTAACACAAAAACAAGGAACACAGTTAAAAAATAGGCAAAGGACTTTTTAAATCAATATTTCTCCAAGAAGATATAAGCATGTGAAAAGTTGTTCACCATCACTAATTATTAGGAAAGCACAAAAGCACAATGAGATACTACTTTGTAGCTATTAAAATAATTGCTGTCAAAACTAAACCACAAAACAAGTGTTGGGAAGGATTTGTGGAAATTGAGATCCTTATATATTACTAGTAAGAGTGTAAGATAGAAAACTGTATGGTAGTTATCACAAAATTAAGTACAAAATTATTGTGTAATTCAGCGATTTTACTTCTGGGTATATACATAAAAGTCATGAAAGTAGGGATTCCAGTGATTGCACACTAATATTCAGAATAGTATTATTCTTTTAATTTTTTTTAGTTGTAGATGGACCGAATATCTTTATCTATTTTTATTTAGTGCCAAGGATCGAACCCAGTGCAACACATGTGCAAGGCAAGTGCGCTACCACTGAGCCACAACCCCAGCCCAGCATTATTTATTTTTTTAATATGAAATGCTTTACGAATTTGCATGTCATTCTTGTGCAGGGGCCATGTTAATCTTCTCTGTATCATTCCAATTTTAGTATATATGCTGCCAAAGCAAGCACAGCATTATTTTTAATAAGAAAAAGTTGGAAATGATCCAAACGTCCATGGATAGATGAATGGACATACAAAGCTTAGTGCATAGGTATAATTGGATAGTATTCTGCCTTAAAGAATAATGAAATTATAGGGGCTGGAGAGATGTAATTCAGTTGTAGAGCACTTGCGTATCATGTGGGAGGTCCTGAATTTCATCCACAGCACCACCAAAATAATAAATAAAAGAATGAATTTCTGGGGCTGGGGATGTGGCTCAAGCGGCAGCACGCTCGCCTGGTATGCGTGCAGCCCGGGTTCGATCCTCAGCACCACATACCAACAAAAGATGTTGTGTCCGCCTAGAACTAAAAAATAAATATTAAAAATTCTCTCTCTCTCTCTCTCCTCTCTCACTCTCTCTTTAAAAAAAATGAATTTCTGGTACATGCATATGTGATCCTTGAAGACATTTACAGTGTGAAATAAACCACACACAGAATGACAGATATTGTATGATTCTGCTTATTTGAGAGTTACCTAGAATAGTCAAATTCATAGATACAGAAAGTAGAGTAGTGGTTACCAAGCATTAAGGAGAGAGTAGGATGAAATGTTTGTGTTTAATGGGAACAATTTCAGTTATGGATGATAAGAAATTCTGGAGATGGAAAGTGGTGATGGGTGTACAACAGTGTCAATGTACTTAATGCCATTGAACTATACACTTAAAATGGTTAAATGATATATTTTATATGTATTTTACTTCAATGAGAAAGGATGTTAACAACAGGATTATCTGTAATAATATCTGAAATAATGATTTCCCTGTGCCCCCTGCTAAAAAAAGTAAGTGAAAAGTCCTTAAGGAAAATTTTCAACAGGAAAATATAACTAAAATTAGTTATATGGCAAAATAGTATGTAGCAGTGGAAATTAATGAATGAATATAGCCACTAGCATCTGCATAGTTAAAAAACATCCCTAACTTTAAAATGCTGAATTCTAGTTATGCTTTCCAAATAATACATGTCTTAAACCATTTAGTTTGCTCTAATCTTTGGAACTATGTATGGAGAAAACAGCAATAGGAAACTTATTATTTGACCCACTCCAATGGTTAATACAAACAATTTTGTTATTTCCTTTATTATATTGTGTGTGGGGGGTCTCACTCTTTTTCCCAGGGTGGCCTTGTACTTGAGATCCTCCTGTCTCAGCCTCCCAAGTATTTGGGATTACAGGCATGCACCACCATGACTGACTAACAGTTTTAAGTAAAATACTCATTGTAATAAAAGTTAAATGTTTTAGCTAATTGTTTATATCTGAGAAGAAACCATTTAATACCCAAGAGATATTCTTGTTCATAAACTATTTCTATACCAATTTAAAATAATTTGATTTTTATTAATTCTGTTCTCAGAAGAGTTTCTATTTAGTAAACCTAATATAGACAGGTTGATTAATTGAAAATACTTGAAAGTAGCAGAACAACTTTTCTTTGTTAAGTATAGACATATTTCATTAATTTATTCTGGGCTTTCCAAAATTGAGTACAAATAGTTGTTGATTTGCCACTGGTCACAGCTACATTAGGCTAATAAACTTGCAGCATTTTCTCCTTGAATAAGTGGAACTAGAAAGGAAAATACTGAGAGGTGGAGCAGAAAGTGTAGGAAAGCAGTAATTGTCTTCTCTGAGAAGCTAACATCATGAATGCCCTGCTGGGCCTGAAGGTGGCAATTGAGATGAATCCTTATTCCATTTAATGTTGTCATGATTTCAAGTTTAAGCTCTCCTTTCACAGATTGCTACAATAAATTAAGCTAACAAGTGTAAAACTCTTAAATTGCTTGACTTTTTATACAGTTGATATCATCTCTTCCCTTTTTGTTGGCAATACCATTATAAGACCAAAATCAAGAGTGTAAAAAAGGGACAATCGGGCCTACATAAAGAATTAAGACATCTTTCCACCATAAATTACATTTGGCTATATTAATGTCAGTCCTGGTCATGTAGGACCCCCAAAAAGGCATTTTTGGTTACAGATTTAGAAATAAAGCCAGGAAAACGTGTATTAAACCTGTCTGGTCGTAGCTACAAAGCTAATGTCTTTATGGTAATTGCAATTCTTAGAAATATATTATCTTTCTCAATGTTATTGCAATGTGTGGTGGTGTTGAAGAAAGCAATAATTTGTAAACAACCCTTGGCAGAGAGCACAGAACTTAATTTTGTTTAAATAAAGGAGACTAACATTAGAATTCATGTGCTGTATGAAGACTGGCAAGCAGTACTAGTTGTTTTGATATATGCACTGGAGCATTCATGATTGCTTAAATATTAACTGTTCCAAGAATATACAAACATAATAGAGGGAAAAGAAGCCATGATTAGGAAAATTTTTACTAAAGCTTATAAAGTTGAATTATCTGATTGTATTGGTTGATGGTTTTGTTTCAATGGCTCAACCAGATTTTTTACTATATTTCAGTATCTCTTTTTCAAGGACTGTTCAATATAAATGTGTGCTGTGATGTGTTGCTATATGTTAGGGCTATTTCCTTGATACAGAGGGATGAGGAAATTCTTGGTTTTTCTGAGTATGGGACCTGTTAGGTTTGCCGAGATCCATGAGACCATTTCTGTAAATATCATGTAATAGGAGGAGATGTGAAAGGGCTTCCTTCTGATACAGTCTTGTAGATGTGGGAAGTTATCTCACACTAATATTTTAATACACTTTGATAATAGATCTCTTTAAGTGTGCCCAGAAACGTTTCCTTAAGTGATAACATTTCATTTCTTTCATTCTTTATGTGTGAATCAGTTTTTGTCTCAGATATGCATTCAACAGCAATTTGTGCAAGAGCATGGTGCTCCCCCTGTGCATTTCTGCCTCTTTCCAGAAGAGCACCCATTTGATGAGGCTGGATGGATATTTACTCCTATAATCTTTCTTATCCTTCTCTGCACCACTTTACATTTGAGGTGTAAGATTGCTTTTGGGCAGTGGTATTAGGCCTACTGCTTTGTCGCAATATAATATGTAATGCACTAACTGAGCAACATCCTCACACTTGACTTTCAACCCTGAATGGGAATGCTGAGACTGGTAATGCAGTACCAGCATATGCCAGTTGAAGGCCAGGGATAGTGTTTCCTCCTTTCCATTCCTTATTCTTTATATACACACACTGTGGTCTGATTTCATATAAGTGAACTGTTTAGTGTAAGGGTAAAGATATTAGGCTTCTAAAAGTCAATGCAATGGCAGTGAAACTCAGACATGTAAAATTCATTAATAGTTTATGAACTTTGATGTTAAGCACTGAACTCTGTTATCTGCAACATAAAGTTTTGTATTCTGATTCAAAATTCCTGGGTAAATATCTGAGCAATAATTTAAATGTGCCAATAAGAAGCAAATTTGCAGCTCGTGTTAGCTTAGAAAGCATGGATGATATGCCATTTTATCTAGTCCATCACTCTGTTGATCATAGTATAGTAGACAAAATTCACTATAGAGTTATTTAAGTGTGTTTTAATACACTTTCAGGTGAAGGATGAGAGTGAGTTTGGAAGACTTATGAACATGTATCTGAAATCTTCACAACATGGGGCATCCCATTTGGCTCATCTCTTCTTGCATTAGTAGATGCTAAATTATGGTATAAATCAGTCTCATTTCTTTTATTAATGAGTCAAGAATATTCAGAGCAATTCTATCCCTCATAATCCACAAATTGCTACATAATTCTCTAGTTGTAAATTGACTTCAAGCTTTGAAAACATGTTGACAATTCAACTTGTTATGTTTAAAAGTAATTGTAAGAGTGCCCAGGAAATATGAAGATAATTCCCAAGCACCTTCTCATCTGGAAATTTCCTTCACGTTTGCCTTAGTGGCTTTCAGATTTATCTCCCTAACACATTAAAATACAAAATGTGAGACCAAAACCTCAAAATTTCTGATTCACTTAATTTGATCCCAGATTCCAAAATTTGTATTTCTAATAAGTTCCCAGGTAAGGCTGAGACTCTTGGTTCAAGGATCACAGTTTGAGAACCAATAAAGTAGTCAGTGTCCATGAATTCTCAATTGTTCATTCTTATTTCTTCCAGTGCTTATTCCCCTCAGGCCTAATTATGCTGAACTTATTTAAGATGATAATTATAATAACTTTTGTCACTAGCCTCACCATTTTCCAGCTGCTGGCTCTGCTGCCCCCTCTATTATCCAGTTATTATCCACAGTCAATATTTTGAATAAATTATCCTTACGTGTTACCTCCTCTCTCTGGCTACCCATTCCTTTAAATTTTGTATCCTTTGCACTGTACTGCAACATTGCTTGAAGGACACTAAAGATTTCTCTAATCTTCAAATTAGCTCTAATCATCTTTGACTTATCTATAGTATTTATTCATTCAACATTAGTGAAAATTGATAACAGTCCTAATTTTTCAGGAGGTCACAATCTGTTGGATGAGACTGATTGTCTAAACAGAATTATATATTTTGGATAAATGCTATAACTAGAATATATAAACCACTTTGAGACAACAAAAGCAGAATTACTCATTCTATTCAGGGATGTTTAGAAAGGCTCCTTACTAGTAACCCTGTTACCTTTGAATGATCCTTCCCCTCTTCATAACCCATGAATCTTAATGCAGTCCTGTAGGTATGAATCAAATACTCAGTGTGTGTAAGCAACCACACCAGGTAATTACACTAACCCTTATTCGTGGTGTGAATTAGGTTAAACTGATTATGTGCTATGTCTTACCTTTAAAATGACCATATTAATAACTAACTTGCTGAATTGCATCAAGAATGTAAAAGAAAAGTGATATAAATCACTTATCAAAGTGCTTGACACATAGGCACCTGGTAGATGGGTAATGAATGCTGGTCCCCCTCCCCCATTTAAGGAGGGTAATATGCTACCTCCTAATGAAGAGAGGAGGGCCTTCTGAGTTGATAAGGAACACAAGTAATTGGGTAGAAATCTTCACCCATTTTTGCAATCTACAAATACATATTGAGTGCCATTATTCTAGATGCTGAATAGATAAAGTGAACAGGACAGACCAAAATAAAACAACAACGAAACCTTTTAGTTGTGTCTGGCCTAGCTAAAATAGAGCTGAGAGTGGGAAAGGCATAAAACCAAACATGAAATCATAGTTGTAATAGGGGGACCACACCATACAGGGACTTAAGTGATGGTGATTTACTCTATGTGAAGATGGGAAGCTAAGGTAGGCTCTTGTAACTTCCAATTTGGATAATGATTGTGGTTATGATAATGTATTACCTTATTCAGATTTTGGGGGGGGGGTAACAGGAATTGAACCCAGGATCACTTAACCAGTGAGCCATATCCCCAGTCTTTTGTATTTATTTTTATTTTGAAGCAGGTTCTCCCTAAGTTAATTAGGGATTCAGTAATTTGCTGAGGGTAGCAATGAACTTGAGATCCTCTTGTCTCAGCCTCCCAAGTTCATAGAATTATAGTTGGGTACCACTACCTGTAGAATCCTTATTGCTTTCTTTTAATGTGTCTGTGAGCATTGGTACTTATTTAATGCCTATTTTATAATTCAGTTTTTTATGAGCCCAGCATCATAGAACTATGAAATGGCGAGTCAAACTTTAAACTTGGTTTCAGCTGAATGCAAATTCTGTGTTCAATAATTATTGTGAACAGAAAATCTAGTGTTATGTAAATTTTTGAGACCCATTAACATTTTTTTAAAGAAGCGAGTGATATGGCCATATATATGTTTAAGATCCATAGCATGGTTAAATCATGTTGGATACAATGAAGCAGAAAAATAGTTCATGACCACTTTCTCAAGACAGTGTGTCTAAATAGCTGATACCTCTGTTTAAAATATTACTGACAGGGGCTGGGTTCATGACTTAGTGGTAGAGTGCTCGCTTGGCATGTGTGAGGTACTGGGTTTAATTCTCAGCACTATATATAAATAAGTGAATACAATAAAGGTCTATCACCAACTAAAAATATATTTAAAATATTACTGACATCTCTTTTCTAAAAGCCAGCTCACTCTAGAATCATCATTTTCCTTTTCTGGGCATAATACATCATTCTTTTAATCATAATGACTTTAAAGCTTTTGGAATCTTTTTTCCCTTTTTCTTGTACCGTCATTCATTGAATAAATCCTGCTGCCCCCAATGACTCTCAAGTTTGTCTTTGCCTTTTTGTGTGCCTATTCTAGTTATCATTCTTTTGTAATATTTTTTTAGTTGTAGATGAACACAATATTTTATTTATTTATTTTTATGTGGTTCTGAGGATCAAACTCAGTGCCTCACACATGCTAAACAAGTGCTCTACCACTGAGCCACAACCCTAACCCCCTAGTTATCATATTTAATTTTACTAGTCTTTGAAATTTGCCACTAAATTACTTTTATACCATGTCTTTTCTATATAATTTTATAATTTCCACTAAATTCTGAACTGGAAGCTTTAAAGGTACCATACCTTATTATTTATCTCTTATCTCTAGTATTAAGTACGGTCTCCAACTCACAGTGGGGAAAATTATAACTTATTCTAGAATTCACTTCCACCACTCTTAGCACATATGGTGTCCTGGAGAAGCTTCCCTCTGTAGTCAATGTGTGTTTGGGCATAAAAACAAGAGTAAAATTTAGAAGTATTACTTTATACTACACACGAGGGATTTTATGTGGAGAAAAACTTCTTTCATACACATTTATTGACTGCCTAGTAGGTTTTAGAATTCTTCTAGGTACTGTGTGTGTGTGTATGTGTGTGTGTATGTGTGTGTGTGTGGGTGTATAAACAGAGAGTCTCCCCTTGATAGAGCTCATATTGAGTACAAGAAACTACCATGTTGAAATGTTTACAGAGTAGAAGATGATCTAAAAAGTCCTAAGTCACTCCTAAGATAGCGAATTCTACAGAAATGAGGTGATACTTGGGTAGTATTCAACTGTAAAGTTATTTACTTGACAGAAAAAAAATACAGAGATATGGGAGGACATTTAGACAAAGGAACTGTGCAAGAGCACAGTAGTATGAAACTGTAGTATGTGTTTAGGGAGTTGTAATCAGACTGAAAGCAGCAGGAAGCAGGTTAGAAACACAGAGAAAGACCTTCTCACAGTGGGTCTTATGTGGAAAACCAAGAAGTTTGCCTTATTTCCCAGTAGATGACAGCAGCCTTTGCAATGGAAATTTTGAATGGGTATTAATCACTGTGAAAAAAAATTAAACATTTGAAGAATAGTGTCTATGTGGAGAAGTTGAAATACCTGCATTTATTTGGTTCAGTTTAGAGATCAGGACCAAAGAGAAGCATACTTGACTCTGAGAGGTTGTTATAAAGAGAATAGTGACCAGTTATTTTCAGTTCGCACTGAGGACAAAGCAAGAAGAAATAGGCTTAAATCTTAGCTGAAGGGAAAATTACCTACAGGAGGGGTCCTTCACAGAAAGATGGAGTGTGACTGACGTAGATCATTAAAATGTTGTGTTGGACTGTCTGGCTGCATGCTGGTTTCTGTGTACTCAAACAGCCGATTTTAGAATTATGGGAAGACTGATGATTTTCAAACTTGAATAGGGTATTTAGAATAAAGAAATTTCTTAAGGGTCTATTATTTATTCAGATATTCTGCTATGTGCCCGACAAAAGTTGTAATAATATATTTATGTTCGGAAAAGTTATTATTTCTTACACAGCATTCATATTCCTTTAAAAAAGAGAAATAATCAGAATTAGTTTTAGAAACAGGTATTGTTGTATTAAAGGTATTTTGTATTCATGTACCATTGCAGAAAGTTATTAAAGATCAGGTAGATATAATTAACTTAAATTCAGTTATTAATCTTTATGGGTAACATTTATTGGTCAGATGATTACAATGAAAACCACTACTTGGTTTATTAGCTGGTGGCACTTTGTCAGTTAAAACAGTGACTCACTCTTCTCACTGTTTTAATTTGTGGGTGAGTCATTTTTTAAAATAATATAAATGTTTTTTGCTTTTTCAAAAATGCTTAATTTCTGAAACTACTGTATGTGTGCTTTTTGTTGGAAAATGTATACAAGATGGAGAGTTGTAATCAGACTGAAAGCAGCAGGAGTGGCTATTGTGTTCATCCTTCTGCTCCCTTAGTCAAGTGTCTGTCTTGTGGGCTGCCTAACAGTGAAAGGAAGAAAGAGATTTGCTTCTGGCTAGAGAAAACCTTGAAATGCTTACTGTATAGTCTTCAATAAGACTTAGGCAACCTTGGCAAGCACTGTTTGGATATTTGATGTTAATGTAAAATTTTAACATGACTTCAAGTTAATCAGGTATCAAATGGTAATCAATTTTATTTCCTAATAAACCATCCCAAATACTTTGGAAGTGATTTTGTACCTACTCAGATTGAATTACTTTTGCTGTGCCCCAAGAGATATTTATATCCAGCTAGTACACTTGCAAGAGCAAATTATTGGGTAAATGTCATTAACTAGTAGAATTGATGAAAGTGAATCTTTTTAGTTGCTTTCTGTGCTGACATTGAACAACACAATAGGGCCTTGGAGAGAGACAATAGCTAGTATCTGAATGATATAGACTAGGTAAGAGAGACGGAAGACATGATAATAAAAAGTAAATGTACTTCACTAAGGAAAAATTCTATTCTGTTATATTTTAGTATTATGTATTTATTTTAAAATACTTGGTTTAAGGGTCATACACATAAAGATTTAAAATAATAGTTTATTTGTCATTATATCCTGCCAGTTTGAAACATTAAAATGGACTGTGTGAATTTTTTTTTAAAAAATTAAAAATTGGGCTGGGGATGTGGCTCAAGCAGTAGCATGCTCACCTGGAATGTGTGGAGCGCTGGGTTCGATCCTCAGCACCACATAAAAATTTAAAAAATAAAGATATTGTGTCCACTGAAAACTAAAAAATAAATATTAAAAAATTTTCTCTCTCTCTCTCTCTCTCTCTCTCAAAAAATAAAAATAAAAATTGCAATTCAAATTAAGCAGTTTCTCTTCCAGACAAATGAAGATACTTCTCAGCTTGACCAGACAGGTGGTTGGCCACATTTGCCTGTGCTTTGAAAGGAATATTATGATTCCAAAAAGCACATGTATTCTCTGTGAATGAGCCTTTCTGATTTCATCAGATACTAAGATATTTACTTAACTGAAAATGTTATGCTTCATTTATCTTTTTAAATTGTGACCATTGACTCTAATTAATTTCATAAGAAATTAAGTTGTTAATGACACTGATACTGAATATTTTAATAAAAAATTTTCTGAAAATTAAACTCTTTATAAATATATGCCAGAAGCTAAATTTTTTAATGTAAAATGATAACACCCATGAGAAAGAAAAAAAAGAATATCACCCATAAAATTGACACATGAGCAGAATGCCATTTTTCTGTTTCCGTGTTTCCAGTATTAGTTATGTGCAGTTTTTAAAAAAACATAGTGTCTTTTTAAAAATATTTTTAGTTGTAAATGGACATAATACCTTCATTTTGTTTATTTAGTTTCTGTTTTTTTTTTTTTTTGTTGTTGTTTTTAAGGCGGTGCTGGGGATGGCACCCAGTGCCTCATGCATGCTAGGCAATCACTCTAACACTGAGCCACAACCCCATCCCAACCAGAATGTGGTGTATATTTAGTGTCATTAAAAAACATGGTGGGTTTATAGTATTGTTTAGTATTTTGTTCTTTGTTAGTTATTTTTGTTTGGTTCTCAACCAAATAAAACATAGATCACTTTCCTGCCTTTAGTAAGATGTACCTGAGTTTCTCTAAGCTCCTGTTGTTTTTAGGATTTTAGGATTTATGAGGCTAGCTAATTTTTTAAGAAAAAAAGAAACCGTTAATTTTCTTATTATTTGAAATGTCCAATATATTCTGAAAATGATGTACTTTATACACAGATAGCACCCTAATCTCAGATAAAGACCCTTTGTCAGGAATGAGAGCCCCCCCCCCATTGAGTACTCAATAGCAGCTGGCTTTACTTAAATACAAATTGCCCTTGAGGTTTGTATTGTTTTTTGTTCTTATACTTTGTCCTTGAGGTGTGTTGTTCTATCTTTAAGTATTTAAAAGTACTTAGAGGATCTGTGTGCTAATGCCAAATTTCAAACATTTTACCTACATGGGATAAGGCAATCCTAGAAATTCTAAAAGAAATATTTAAGACCATTAGAACTATCAATATTATGAATCCCCTGGCCATTTGTATTTTTGCAGCCTTGAGATTAAAAGCTGTAGTACAAAATAGATTCAGTAAGGGCCTGATTTATTAAGCGCTATTTTTTTTCTTAGTCACTAAAACAATGAGGATTAATTTACTCTATAATTAGCTAAATATCCTCTGAAGTCTTTTCATAAACCTGTCTGTGAAGAATATTCATTTATCTTAAACAGAGTAATCTTTAACCCATCATCTAAGGATTATAGAATTAAAACATCCAATAGAATGAACAAAAATTTGATAATTTGTGCTGTTTTTATGCTTTGTTTCTAAGTAAATCCTTGATTTCTTTTGCAGCTTAGTGTACTGTAAGTTATATTCAAGAAGGCACTAGAATCTCATATACACATTAAAGATTTTTTTTTATTTTTATAACTGTGACATGTTTAACCTGGTGTCTCTGAAAAATCAATGTAATATGTAAGCAGATACAGAAAATATTTCATGTTATCACAATTGTGTGGTCAGATTCCTTTTATAATTCTGAAAAGAGCAGCCTCGAGAATTATTGTCTGATGGCCCATGCAAGTAAAGGAGGGTAAAATGTACTTACTCTTACATTAATTTACATCAATGATGGATAGAAATAAATACAATTTCACAAATGAACCCAGCTTTCAAGAATATATTTTTGTAATAAGCAAAGAACAGAATGCTGCTAACATAAACACACATTATCTTAGACTATTACTATAAATACTTAAATGAATGCTTTTCTCTCATGAAAAGAATAGTTCATTTCCTATAATGATGCAGACATTGAAAAAAATATATATTAAGGTTTAATTTGGCACATTTGTTGGTCATATTTCTTGCTTTTATAATGTGATGCTTGTTTTAAGCTCCACATCTTTGCCACTAGACCCCATTAACAATCTGCCCCTGAGTTTTTAAAAAAATTTAAGTGAGTTATAATGAATTGAATTAACTCATTCATTTGTTCCACTTTAAAAAGTCCATTTAAATTACTAAAAAAATTACTTAAATGTTTCTTGTTGTTTCCTTCCAGATTAGAGATACTAAATCAGCAGATCAAAAAACAACCCTTTTGCATTTTATTGCTGAAATCTGTGAGGAAAAATACCGAGACATCCTGAAATTTCCTGAAGAATTGGAGCATGTAGAAAGTGCAAGCAAAGGTAATTGATTTAGAACTGCTTTGAAACTATTCCTGGTCTACATATTAAATGATAATATTAAAGAATTTGTAAACATTAATCATAAAAATATTTTTGTTTGTTCACTGATATAAGAAATGCAGGAGATAATTTTGGTTAGTATGTATTTGATAGTGTTGTACATTTTAATAGCCTGTTTTTGTCTTCTTTTTGTAATAGTTCTAAGTTATTAAAGTATTCATATGTATGGTCAGACAATATGTTCATTCTTTAATTTGATAAGCAATTAAGGGCATTTTATGTTGTATGTAGTATGGTATCTTTTAGTGATTTGAAAATGATCATAGAACCATTGTTTTTTGAATGTGTTTAAAATCTTAAAGTTGAGGAAAATAATTATGTATATACACACATCCACATGAGTAACTGATAGAACAAGGATGAATGTGAGAAGGTTACATGAAAAATGATATCTTGTAGTTGAAATGCAGAAGAGAGTACTTTTGAATGTTTTGATTAGAGAAGTTTTTATGGAAGAGGCCAGGAGTTAAAATATGAGGGATGGAGTTTTAAAGGCATGGAAAGGGGCTTGTATTTTTAAAGAGAAAATAAGCTGAGCAAGGCACAGTAGTAGAATGTTTTAGATCAAGTGAGAGAAATAGTTGACAGTAAGGCTGGAGCAATAAAGTAAGCATCTCAGAAACTTCATTGACAGCCTAATGAGTCTCAGCCTGATGTTGCAGGCAGCAAGGCATCACTTAGCAGTGCTTGGCACCAGTGAAGAACACAATGGGGAAAGTAATAATGCTTCTAAGATTTTAATTTGAAGTAATTAGCCTTGTCTGTTTGTATTATTTACTCCTGTAAGAGATTAAAAAGTAATAGGAGGTTAGATCAAGGAAACATTTTCTGAGGATGAAATTATATATTTTGCCTTTTAAATAAGAGAATGTCCCATAAATCTTATATTTGAAATTGTATTGCATTGTATTATAGAATGGAATTATCCATTTTATAACTCTGAGGACTTTCAGAGCTCAAAAGTGTATGCTTCCCAAATTTATTTCAGACGATATAAACCTGTTTGTGTCCTTTGAAGGAAAAAAAGTGATTCCATGAAACCTAGAATTTTGTTTGTTTAGTGTGGGTTGTGGTAATCTTTGCTGTTTTGGTTTTATCGATCAAATAGACCATGAACCCCAGTGTATTTTGTTTTTTGTTTCACAGAGCAGAATGACAGTAGAATACAAGGTACAAATCCATGGTGCTATGTGTATTCTTTCTTTATTTTAAGAAAACTCTCTATATGACTGAAAATTATACTTTCTACTATCATAATATCATAATACTAGCTTTCTGGCAATTGCTTTCTAAAGAACTTCTGTATCTTGACACTTGTATTTAAAAATATGCCTTAGTAGTTGGGTAGTTGGGTATGATTGATAAACCTATAATCCCAGCTGCTTGGGGGGCTGAGGCAGGAGGATCCCAAGTTCAAAGCCACCCTCACCAATTTTGCTAGGCCCTCAGCAACTTAGTGAGATAGTCTGTCTGTCTGTCTGTCTCTCTCTCTCTGTCTCTCTCTCTCATATATATATATATATATATATATATATATATATATTTTTTTTTTAAAGGGCTGGAGATGTCTGAAATTATAAAAAAAATAAAAAGCTGGGGATGTGGCTCAGTGGTTGAGCGCCCCTAGGTTCAACCTTGGTATAAAAAAAAAAAAAGCCTGTGACTAAAGGCGTATATACTAAAATGTAACTAATGTGGAATAATCACAATGCTTTAATATTGTATTGTAATTTAAATACTATGAAATGCCTCAAATAGGACCAGTTTTAAATTTAGGTCATTTTGGTGTCACTATTGCTTTTTGATTGCCCTTTATCACATTATGTTTCCTAAATTCTGTTTAATACATTGAAACAGTTTTGAAAAGATTTTGGGCCAGGTGCAGTGGTTCACACCTCTAATCCCAATGGCTCATGAGGCATAGTCAGGAGGATCATGACTTTAATGCCAGCCTCAGCAATTTAGGAAGCACATAATCAGCTTAGTGAGATCCTGTATCAAGATAAAAAGCTATGGGGGATGTGGTTTAGTGGTTATGTGCCTCTGGGTTCAATCTCTAGCACAAAAAGTAAAAGTAAAAAAAAAAAACAATTTTACAAGGAAGTATATCAATAATATATTCAGATAAAAGTTTCACGATCAGTTTTGTGATGATAATTTTTAATTCTTATATGAAAAATATTTCATATGAATATATATTTTATAAATACATGTTTTTAGTCAAAAAATCTGCAATGACTGAAGTGAAATAGATAATAAAGCTTGTGTCAGCATCTAAACCCCTAATAATTATGTGTGTGTGTGTGTGTGTGTGTGTGTGTGTGTGTCTGTGTGTCTGTTTCATGTTGCCATGATGGAATACTGCAAACCGGTAATTTATAAAGAGTAGGATTGTTTCTTGTAGTTCTGTAGGCTGGGAAGTTCAAGATCAAGGGGCTGCATGTAATATAGTGAGCGACATCTTACTGTATCATAATGTGGTAGAACTCATCACATGGTGAGAGAGAACAAGAGCTTGAACTTATGGCCTCATGCCCCTTTACAATCAACATTAATGCATTCATGATGGTGGACCTCAACTTCTCCCATTAGGCCCCACCTACATGTTTTTTGGAGAACACATTCAAATTACAGCAGTGTGTGCTTGTATCTATTTATATGCTATAGGTATTATAATAATTATATAACCATACAGTCATGCACCACATGTTTTGGTCAACCATGAACTAGACCACATACATGGTAGTCCCATAAGATAATATCTACTGGTGATACTATAGCCATGTAAGTTTGTAAGTACCCTTGGTATTTTACCAGTGATTAAGTTGCCTAATGACTCATTTAGGACTATATTTATAAATATAGCATTTATATGTGGGTGTTTTGAACTGCTATAGAGATATGAAAAAAATTCATTTACTTTGACCTGTTATTGCTAATGATAAAGGTAGACTCTAGAGCACCATCTTTTTAGTTATATATTACAAATTTCTAATGCTAGCCCTGCTAATTACTACCTCTATAAACTTGAGCTTCCAAATTTTCGTTTCCTCATCTGTAAAAAAGGAATGAAAATAACAATAAGATTATATGAGTTTACACATACAAATAGTATACAACTGTCTTTATACCTCTATGTTTAGTATTATAGAAGCAGTTGTTATACTACTAAGAATATGATGGTTATTTTTATTGTCTTATTAGAAGGGAATAATCTTAAGGCAGTCATAAATTTCTTCCAATCTTAGACAAGAATATGTTCAGTTTTATTTGTTTTTCCCTCTTCCTGCGTTTTTGTTAAATCCTTTTTTATTTTTCTTTTATAATATCACCAAGTTCTTTCTTCCTATTTCAAGAGCCAAATATGTCCATTGTGCTTTGTTTATTTCTGCTTTTTTGCATTCTTCCTGACAGTGTATTCAAAAGACTGTTGCCAAAAATCCTCTTTCTATCCCACTGTTTGGGATGTAGCAATCCCCATTCTCAAGGTTTTTTTTTTTTTTTTTTTTTTTTTTTTTGTCTAGTTATTTCTTTTTCCTATGAAATTCAAACTCAGAGTTCACAACTCGAAAAGTTCTTAAGCACCTTCTGCCTGCTTGCATCCCTCTTTCATTTCCTCCTACTTTTCATTTCATTGTACTGAGACATATATTCTCTTGAGCTGTTTTTATACCTTTATAATATCCTGTCTCTGTATACAATTTTATGCTGCATCCTCTGCCTGGAAATCTCACCTGCCTTGTCCTCTAAGGAAACTGACTATCATTTGTCAAATCACTGTTCAGAATCCATTTTTTTTTCTTTTCTTTTTAAAGTTTTTTTCCAAAAGCCTTAGGAAAAAGTATTTTTGAATTTAGTCTGCAGGAAGATACAAAATATAGTGAAAGGTCAAACCACTTACCTCTTATTTATAGTTAATGTTTTTCCTTGTTATTTGAGTTGAACTTGTCTTTCTTGCTTAATGTACCTTTTAGCCCCATATGAATCCAGGATCCCACCCTCAGTACTGTGCATAATATACTGTATGTATAATATTCACACTCTACCTGTTAAAATAAAGTTAGATTAACATTATATAATTCATTTTATTTGATAATGGACTACTTGTGAAATGGAATCCCCATTTTGTCAAAAACAACCACAAAAATGTCTCTTAGAAAAAAGTGAACTGAAATAGATAAGAAAAAGCTAATTTAATTAATTATTTAAAGAACAGTATTGTTATGTCTACCAATGCTTTTTTAAAGATTAGTAGAATCAAAGTACTTCTTTGTATGAAAAAAGGATCTATTCTATCTAGTATAGCAAATAAGTCAATTTTCTTTCAGTCATACAAAAACAAAACAAACAAAATACCACCTTGAAGTAAAAGGTAAGCAAAAGGAAACAAGTATGTAAGATCCATGGGAAAAAATTATAATTACCTTTCTTCTTCATAAATTTAAGAGTGTTTCTTGGAAGGTGCAAAGCCATGCTGTAAACTTAGCATATTTTCCTAGAGTTCTGAAACTCAAAGATATTGGAAGAAAACACCTAATTTTTAGATTAAAACAGATATATATTATAGAATAGAATGCAAAATCCACATGAGTTTTTAATTTAAAACAGATGACTTCAAAGCAATTTCACACTTGCAGCAGATCCTTAGGGGCACTTGTTCAATCTTCTCTTCCATTAGGGATACTTTGGTGGGAAAAGTATAGGAAGTATTGCCTGGAGAATTAGTAGTTTTGTTTTGACTTTGGTTCATTTAGTTAGGTAGTTATTATTGTACGGAGAGGGGAGGCAGGCAGGCAGGGTCAGAGAGGAGAGTACTTCACTTTCTTCAAAATGATATTCTCATAGCCCTTAGGATGTTCAGAAGTAAATAGTATAATGCAACTTCATTACAAGAAAAATTAATACAATGGCATTGCTCTGGTCATTTTATTTCTGGTTAAATTATAAATCTACAGGTCCTTTTATTCATGATTGACATATCAATAAGTCTTTAGAGAGAGAAAAAAAGGTTACTATAAAGATTCCAATGCCTTTAAAACAATGAAAATACTTGTGATAAGCCACAATTACCTTTCTTCCATTGATTAACTTTAAAGATTATGTGTGTTTATGAATATTTGTAAGCTTATATGCAGTAGGTATATATTACATAGATTATTTCTGGATTATTAGACATATTTGATAATTCCTTTATTTCTACCCCCTGTGGCTATCACTTTAACTTTCAGCTTTGAGGATTTTCATAGTTTGATTTAAACTTTTACTGTTTTATAGGTCAGCTTGAGGGATTAGACCAAAAGGGTTAGTAAAGTTTAATTAAAACTATTTCATTCAATAGGGGAAAATTTATATTAATGTATTTGAAGGCACTATTAATCCAAAGGTTCTGCATAAATCCAAAATAGGTTTCACTTTAGTTAAATTAGTACCATCCTATAGGATAAGAACTAAGTAACTTTGCTATGAAGTGTATTAATTTCTTGTGAATTGAATTATTATAAATTTTAACAGTCAGCTATTCCTTTCAATAACTGCCATGTTTCTATAGCATATTAGTAAAGCATTAACTGTTCATCTATTCTGACTTCTACACAGAATAATTAATGATGAAAATTCATATTAAGAAAAATGTAGTGGAAACTTCAGGAAAAAATAAAAATAAAATTGTAACACTATGAAAGGAGAGGGAAAGGGCAAAATAATTTGTTTTCAGAAATTTCAGAGCTGGTTAAAGCTTTGGAGATGATCATTCCTGTAAAAGGGCAGACCCAGAATGATGAAGGAATTTCCCAAAATCATACAGCTTGATGGTAGGTTAGTGTATGTTTGTAGACCCTAACATTTATACACACACACACACACACACACACATACATACATACATATATATAAAATTTATATTTCAGCTACATTTGTACTTCCTTTGTGGTTTAAAATATACAACAGAGATACATGCTCCAATATTGGAAAAAAAAGAAAGTAAATACTGAACTAGAAAAAAAAACACCCTGGAATTATAAATGCTATTCCTCTATGTAGTTGTTGGTCCTCTCTCTAGCTCCATTTGGACAGAATTACTTCTTCCCTTGTGTAAATAGCTACATGGTAACCTTATTGGTAATATAACATATACCACATTAGCATTTTTTAAATTGTTTGCTTCTATCTATACCTCCTGGATTGAATTCCTTAGTTTCAAGGGCTATGTCCTTTTTGTCCTTACAGTCTCTGTGCTAGCACAAAGTGCTTAATAAATGCTCTTTAAATTGAATAATAGCAAATCATTTTAGTACAACAGGCATATTTCAAAATAAGACATTGTGGGAAGTTGACAAATAGAAAATAGCAGTCTAACAATTATTGTTCTCTATAAATGCAAGAGGGAAAATAAGGTAAGTTAGAATGAGGAGAACAGTGGGACTTCATAATATTTCATGTACAATGTTTTATTCCTTTCAAAGAGAAAGTTAAAATTTGAAAAAATTGAATTAATAATGGAGAGGACCTAAACTTAATGGCAACCATTAGAGATTCATGGTGTACTAAGTAACATCCAAGTCTCATAGAATTTAATAGGAGCTGATTGTCCCAATATCATGTGTAACTAACTGTTTAAACAGCTAGTATCTTTTATTCTAATGCCTTCCTGAAAAAAATGTATTTTGTGTCCTGGTATTTTCATTGGAAAGTAATTTAGTTTTGGAAGAAAATCCTAGTGTTTTCAGAGAATTTAACTTACAGGGCCTATCTCTATGATTCCCTAACAGATTCAAACTTTGAGTTCTAATCTTATTTTCTTAAAAGCACAGAGTGATAATGTACAAATGTGACAAAATATCAGTAGAATTTCTTGACCTTACTTAAATGTAAGCAATACAAATAAAAATAAATCCATGTGTTATTGCATCGTTGTAATTAAAAAGTTAATATTTTTACTTCCTTTGGACTTTTTTGTATATATTGTTTAAAATAATTCAAACCATTTTTGCTGAATTAATTGCATTCTATTATATGAACTCCATAAACATGTTATAAAATTTAGGGAAATACCATTAAGTTTAGGAAATCAAATATATATTTATGTAAAATTTTCCAGTTTTTAATAATTTTTCTTCTTTACTCTCACCAAGTCACTTCTAAGAGATTTTTAAACCAAGTGTCCTTAATATAAGACAACACAGTAAGACATCCTAAAAATGCATAATTTTTTAAGTATTGTAAGAATAGTTAAACTGAGATTGGCATAATAAATTCAATCTATGAATGCTTGCTCAATATCAACCTAAAACTAGCTGCCTTCTTTCTTTAACCCATCTAGAAACTTTGTAAGTATTGGGATTCCTAAATTATACTTGTGGATATAGAATTTCTACTTCTTACATTTTAAGAAACAGGTACAAAAAAACAGATCTTCAAAAAATATTCTTTGAAAAAGTGGTTAAAACAAAAGCAATCATTATTAATAGTTATTTTTGGGGTTGGTTAGTATATGAGGGCTTTTCAGGGACTGGCCATGTTCTATTTCTCCATCTGAATGCTGGGTTGATGGGTCTATGTGGCTTGTGAAAATTCATTCAACAAATTACTTATTTACCTCTCTCTGAGTGTATATTGGACTTCAACAAGGCATATTTAAAATGCCAGTCATTCAAAATTTTAAAATGTGTGATGACTTATGAAAAGTGAGGAAAGAACTATATATTAATTCAAAAGGTTCTCTTATTTTTATGCATGCTTTGTTACAATGATCACATGCATCTGTCAAAGGCAGCTGCTGTCAAAGATGATTTGATGCTATTGTAAAGAATTATTGTTTTTCAGCAGTTGTGTGTATGACACTTAAGGCTTTTATCAAAGCATCTTTAGTCTAAGAGTAGATGGTTTTGCTTTCTTAAAAAATACACCTATCAACCACATTATATACCATTTAAAGATCACAGTGGTCTTTACCATAGTTGTTATCAATAATATTATGCTATTGTTGTCTTATGTGTCATTCAATCCTAATGTGTCCTTAGCACATTCTGAATTAAAAATTCCCACCAAGAAAACTTGTCATTGCTATTTTGTTTTGTTTTAATTATTGAGTCTTTACTTCAATGTCAGGAAATACAACATATAATAATATTGGCCAGTTTTATCTTATTAGGTATTCAAGGTAGCTTGTAAGAATGTAAATTTTCATACATTAAGTGTCCTAATTTGATTGACTCCTGATGTAAAACATTGGGACACATTTTATATAGGAGGTTAAATGACTGATGTTGAGTAGTATGGTCAAGGTGAAGGGGGAAGTAGGGGAAGATGGATGAAATGAAGAAAGAACAAAATTTCTGCTGACATAGCAAACTCATTTTTTAAAAAAAGGTAAATTTTTCTGTGAATGAAGACTCCTTTGTACTGCTATTCCAATAGGTGGAACCTACTGCTTTAACTTTGCTGCATTTCTACAGTTTTCACCACTACCAGTCCTTCTGATATATTAATCAATAAGCATGAGACTAGTGTAGGGAAATAGGGGTTATGGAATTTGGATCAGTATTAGAAAATCATAAGAACTACCTAAACAGTTGCCCACATTTTCCACTTTTTATGCATTTCAAAACTAACTTGACTACAAGGACTATATCCTAGGGGCTACCACTGCTATTGTGATTTCCTGAAATTAACTGGAGTCTTTTGCTGAAATTTGGATCTTAGAAGTTGATGGGGACAAGCTTAGTAAGTGGAAAATATAACATTTCCATGTGCTGATTGTATATGACCCAAACTCTTTTAATAGTAGTATTTCCATGTAAAATAAAAGGGAGCTGGCATGATTTGTAGATTCATGGAAGTGGGTAAGTAAGAAACTTTGCCTCCTATTGGAAACTAACTCTGTGGTAAACGATTTTGGTATAGTCATATCTGAAAGAAACCTGCTAATGTGAATGATAACATACACATTCTAGTTTAAGCTAAGTCACCCACTTCTTATTTGATCATAGTTTGGCCATCAAACCTTTCATTTTCCTAATACCTCATTTGTATACATTTGAAATTTGAAAAATAGAGTTGGTAATTTTTAGCCTACTTTTTTTCTGAAGGTAATTAGGAAAACAAAATTAGATATTCAATGTGCAAATGCCTTAGGGAAAATGTGTTATACATAAATAATAATATATTATTTAAACTAGCATAATGATATTAATTTCAGTTGATTTTGATCTGGTTTTTATTGTTTAGTGTCATTATTCGTTAAAAAAAATTTTTTTGTACCAGAGATTGAACCCAGGAATGCTTAACCACTGCGCCACATCTCAGCCATTTTTTATATTTTATTTGGAGACAGGGTCTTGCTGAGTTGCTTAAGGCCTCAGTAATTTTCTTAGGCTGGCTTTGAACCCAGGATGCTCCCGTCTCTGCCTCCTGAGCCATTGGGATTACAGGTGTGCACCACTATACTGGACTTGTTTAATCTCACTTTTAAAATGAAGTTTTGTAACAGAGGGTGTAGCTCAGTCATAGGCCCTGGTTTGATACATAGTGCCAAAACCCCAAAATAAATAAACATCAAAATTCACTTATTAAATCATAAAACTTTCTGAAATAGTTTATGATGTTAGTAATATTATTTTCTTTATGTTTTCTTATACTGTTTCTCATTTTGGAGTCTTTCAGGAATATTATATAATCATAAAGGCTCATCTCATTTTGAATTACATCTCCAATTTTTGATGGAAAAATCATCTTATATTAAAATGCTGATCATCAAAGTTCCAACGTCTTGTTTTGTTAGGGTCTTTGTCCTTAGCATGTATAAACATAGAAGAAAAGAAAATGCATATAGAATTTAATTGAATAGTCTAAATAATTGATGATAAAGTTTAGGGACAAACAAAAATAGTTTGAAAATATTATTAAAAATGATAACAAAGCATTTTCTTTTTAGTTCATTTTAAAGGAGTAGATTCTGCTAGTGTTTGTAGCAGAAAACCCAAAGCTAATGTGAATGTCAGGCACTGTTTATTCACTTAGTTATACAACTTCTGATAACTAATAGTCACAATAATAACTACTACTATTTCACAAGAGTTTACCAAGTACCAGGTATTATATTAAGTATGGTTTTCTAGAAAAAGAGACTAAGTTTGGAAAATTCAAAGAAAGTGCTCAAGTTCACACTGTGAATGTTGAAAGTTTCTTCAGCTTATACCCAAATATGTACTTGTAAACTACAGCTTTTTTTCAAGAAGGAAGACTGGTGTATATGCCTATATTTTGATTATATTTTCATATAAAGAAATGTAATTATTCTCAATGTAGTTAAAATAGGCAGGTAATTTCAGGAAGTGGACACAGTTTAAATCTTAGTAGAGATCGTGTGGATAGTGGATAGCACTATCCACTGTTTGACCCCGCTAGCCACAAAAAAAAGTGGACAGCGGGATCAACAGTTACCAACAAGGATTTTGTATTAAGATTGAGGTAACATCTTCAAAGGCCTGACACCATTGCAGTGTGGCAGTAAGCAGCACATCTCTAACATTTTGCATTGCTAACAATGAAGTTAGACAGCTTTTCTTTCCAAAGTAAGTGAGCCAAATGCCAGCCCAGCTAATTGCTTCACTTGGAAAATGCTGTTTACCAACATAAAGTTTAGAATAGTGAATTTCCAGTACATACCTAATAAACTCCATCTGCATACAGATAACCAACTAATCTTGAATTACACTTGGTCTAGCACCAAAGCTATTACATGGTTTATATAGTTCTCTCCTAGGGAGGAATACACAAAAATCATCACTGATTTTAAATTTTTTTCTCTTTCACTCTTTTTTTTTTAAATCTATGCATCTCTTTTGTAGAACTCTCCATATTGTCAAGTCTTAACTAAGTAATGAATGTGGAACAACCACCAGAAAGAAACATATTGCTAACCTTGAAAGGGTTTTTCTTTTTAAATGATTTACAGACACAATTTGAACTCTTTAATAATACAGTCAAATATTTGCTTTATAATATCCTTCAAAATCTGGAACCTCCAATTTTAGTATAAGCTGAGGAGCTATATTAGTGAAACTAGAAAGGATAGGAGTCAGGAACGATGTAGGACTTAAATATGTATTTTATTTGGGAAGTGACATGGGTAGTGAATGAGGAAGCCACCAGTGGGGAGAAAAATTGCAAAAACAATTGTTAATATTTGAATTCAGATACTGCATGTAAATAATATATGTTATAATTTGAAATTACCTGTATCTATTCTTATTATACATGATTCCATAAATGAATTTTATTTCTAATATCAACAGTGCCATACCACTAACACTGAAAAGTAAAATCAAGATTCTATAATTAGCTGTTATTTCATGTTTAATATCATCAATTAAATTTGGAAATATTAAGAAAGAAAATGTTTGTTCTGCCTGACCAAATCTCTAAAAAATGTGGATAGCATAGTCAGTTACCATATTTGTAGTCTATGTTCTATTTTTCACTTTGTCAAACTAATTATTTCTCTATTATTTACTAACACTTGAAGTAGTTAGCATATAAAAGTATATTGTGAACCTTATTGTGATGTTAAATGCTTGTGAAGTTCAAATATTGTATAAAGTATAATTTAATTATCTGTAGTTATTAATTGAGGTTGAGTAACCCTCTCTGAACACAGTATTGTATAAAATCACAGTCACAATTTATTACATATGAAAAGAAACATATTCATAAACAATTTTTATGCTTACTTCTCTAAAAACCATAATCAATTAATCATCTTCATTCTTTTGCTACTCTGGTCTTCCATGGTTTGAGAAAATGGAAAATGAATGTGACTAATGAAGGTATTTGCAAGATGATATTTAAGACCATATTCACATTTAAATGTGACATTGTTTAAATTATAAACAAACATCTGAAATTAGAGGAAATATAGAGTTCTGTATCCTATAAGTAATTACCAAATTGTTCTAATAATAGTTAATGTCAGTTAGATCAATTCTGTTTCATTCACTAGATTCTTGAATTCCATTTGTGCAAATTAGACTTGGGGGGAGTATCTACATATAAGAGCATCAACTCTCTCTCTGGCTAGCAATGTTCTTCTCACCAGTGCTCATAGCCAGCTATCAAAATGTGCAGTGTGTGTGTGTGGCTCTGAGTGGTTGAATACTGTAACATTTTAATTAAAATATAAATACCTGCACCTAGGGTGTAGGGCAGTGGTATAGTGCTTGCCTAGCATGTACAAGGCTCTGGGTACGATCCCCAACACTGCAAAAAAAGTAAATAAATAAATTGCAACTATAACTGTTGATTTTGCTAGTGTATATTTCTTTTTACTGAAGTGCTTGGTTTCCTTTTTTCCTTTATCATCAATATTTGTATAAAAGAAAATAAATCACTTATTTGATATGGAAACAATGAATAAAGTGCTAATTAAAATAATATGGTGAAATAATACTGTCCTCTTTAGTTCTACACTGACATTTCTAACGCAGAGACACCTTAACAAGCCTTGCAGATCAGAATCTGGTGAGCCCCTTTATTATCTCTCCAAATTCAATGAACAAGTCCATTCCCTGGGATATTAAAAATGTAAAGCAAGGCCAGACAAAAAAACATTTATTTCATAAAAGTTACATTAGCAGTCTCACCAGCTAAAGATAAAGGAAAAAAATGTTTCACAGGGAGTCATAGGAGATATGAATATACACAGATTTTTTAAAAAACCAAAACACAGAAGTCTGCAAAACCATCAGGTACTGCTTTGAAAGGAATACAGAAGTACATGGATTTCGAATGTGTTGAAAAATGGCTTAAATACACTGAGCTGTTCACAGCCCTTGGCTTTTACTTTTTATGTGAGTTATATCTGAACAAGGATTTTATTATAGTCAGTGTTGTTCGGGCTGCTATACTTAAGATCGTCAGCATTTCCATTACAAACCCACTATTTCAGCTGGGTTCATAACTCAGCTTTAGAAGTCACCCAAGGCTAAAGGTTGGCATATGCATTTTCAACCTGTAGTGGTGGTGATGACTGTGAGATTCAATATGTAGTCAACATTCAAATTAATTAGTATACTTGTGCTTGCAGTGTTGTAGATTGAACCCAGGACCTCACACATGCTAGGCAAACACTAACTACTTATGCATCCCTTCCCAAACATATATCATTTTTTATTTTATTAAATATTTGAATACCATAATGTATTCTGGTTCCTTAATTTTAGTAGCTGTCTCATAAATATTAAGTCTGTCTGTGTGACTGATTAACTCTGTTAAAAGAAAACTTTCTTTTCTGCCCCAAATCTAATTAGTCCTCATAGCCAAGAACTCTGAATTTATCTTGGAGCCATAGGCCAAAATACTTTTTGTCTACCCAGCTGAGTAATGGCTTTTAAAAGACACTCAGAAATATATCAATATTAAAACAAAATAATAGCCAAAGATTAGTGAAAGCCATCAGGATTGAAAGGTTAAACTAACAGTTTGAAATTTTATATGAATCCATATCCACTCTTTAGGTAGCTAGCAGATTTAAAAACAATAGAAATGTAATCTTTTCAATTAATCACACATTTTTATTATAAAGTTCACATTTAGCTGGGACTATAGCTCAGTGATAGAGTGCTTGCCTAGCACATGCAAGACCCTGTATTTGATTCCCAGCACTACAAAAAATAATAATAAATAATAAAATTTAACTAATATAAAATATAAAATTTAAAATATAAAATATAAAATTTAACTAAATGAGTACCTAGCAGAGTGCCTTACAGAGAGGACATCCTCAGTAAATTTATAAACTTCCTTCTTTCTGAACTTTAGAAGTGAAACCTTCTTTGTCAAGGGCTTTAATTCTTCAAGTTATGTGATTTCTTTTTAGGTGTTTCTTTTGCAATTTCATGATGATTTTAAATAAACTCAGCCTTGTTTACTTGGGATTTCTGTGCAGGTAACTCCTTTTTCTTTTATTTGGACCCTCTCCTCTTTGCCTCTCTCCTCTATACCATCTCATTTATTCACAAACATACAGATAATCTCCCTGTTGATGATGTCCTACATTTTTTTACCTTTCCTTCCTGGCTTATCTTCCTCTCCTATCATCCTCTACCTGGATTTATCGTATCTTCTTTTTCAGATTATTTTATTATGCATGATTAGCATTTGTAATATGAATACTGCAAATCAGTGAGAGGTCAGTAAAATGGCAAGATGGTCAAGTGAAAAATTCTTAATACTGTGAATCTTTAAATCTTTCTGTCACTCAAATGAAGAAATAAAAGTTCATGTGTATCCTTATACTGCCCCATGTGTTTCTTTTTTTTTTTTTTTTTACCCCAGGAATACTCAACCACTTGCTACTTTTATTTTCTGTTTTGAAACATGCTGTAGCTTTGTTGGTGAGACTGTCCTCTAACTTGGGATCCTCCTTCCTCATCCTCAGGAGCTGCTGAGATTATAGGCATGTGCAACCATGCATCGCTCCTATGTGTTGTTCTTATATCCTACTTTCCTCCCCAGACTCTGAAGGTTACCACTGTCCTGGAATATGTGTCTATTACCCCTTTCTTTTTCTTTATACTTTTGCCACATATTACATATCTCTAAACAATATACTGTATAACTTTGCTCTTTTTTAACCTTTAGGGAAATGGAATCATAAATATGCATTATTCTGTGATTAGCCTTTTTTTCACCAATCATCATATTTCTGAGATTGATAAGATTAGTTCATATCTGAATTCCATTCACCTCTCACATAGGATTCCATCCTATATGTTGAATATGCAGCAAAATTTATTTAGCCATTCTCCTATCAGTGTATGTGTGGTTACCCCCACTAACAAGTCCCATAGTCCCCTTTGTAGGCATGCCTCCAATGGCCTAAAGACATCCCACTAGGCCCTACCTCTTAATATTTCCATTGTCTCTTATTAGCACCATGCTGAGGATAAAACCTTTAATACAAGGATATTTAAGTTCCAAACTATAGCAATTATGAAGAGAGTGATAGATGATAAAAGGGAAGAGGCCTTGAGTCCAACCTGAGATATTATCACGTTTAGGGGTCTGGGAGACCTGTAAAGGAACCAATAAAAGGGACTGAGTGATGACCAGGGAAACATCATTTTATTTAAGTAAAAGCCACATGAAGAAAGTCTTTTGTGGAGAGAATTGATGAAACTTATGATATAAAATGAGGTCAAATAAAATTAAATCTGTGAATTAAATATGAAATCTCACAACATGAACTCCATAGGTGCTATTGAGTTGGAGTGGTGTGGATCAAAGCCAGATTGGAGGAGGTGGAATAGAGAAGAAAAGGGGAAGAATTCATAATGACAAGTGTTTTCTTTGAACACTTAGATTTTAACCACATTCTTTAAATACTTTTCTTTTTCTTTATTACAAAAGTAATAGTGTCCACTGTAGAGAATTAAGGAAAGACTTAAAAAGAAGAAAATAGATATTTTTTATGATCCAACCATTCAACTGGAATCGTATTAATGTTTTGGTTTCACAGCACTTGGGTATTTTTTTTTCCTGTGCATTTTTAAAATTGGTTTTCAAAACAAAAAATTTAAAATACAGGACAGACCAATTTACTATGATTTTCTTCAATTACCAGGTATACAATGTTTTATCTTCTCAGTGATATTCCTCATGATTTTTAATGTTAATATAACATTATATTATGTATTATAGTTTATGTGCAGCCCAAATCCTATCATTAGTCGCTGAGGTCATTATCCAGTTTGTAACCTTATTTTTTTAGAAAACATTGCAATGTGTTGAAAATGTAAGTATTGTCTTTTCATTGGTATATTCTCAGTAATTTAGACTATTAGTCCACGGAGATATGTCAAGAAGAAAAATACTCTGATGGTGGTTGGTCTGTAATCCATGTGATATAAAGAGAGAGATTAGGAAGAATTGCTCCCATAGCAACGGTTGGCAGGGTTTTTTTGGAATAAGAGAAATATCCAGCCACAAAAATGTAATTGTTAGGAGGGAAGGGAAATTCTCTGCCAGGTTGAGGTCCCATCCATAGAGAAGATCTAGGTGGAATTATAGCAGTTGTTTATAGCAAATTTAAATCAGACACTCTCTGTATTTTCTTGAATTGTAGGACATACAATATAAGTTATACCATATATCCTTTATAAATACAAACATTGTATGCATTCTAGAATCAAACACAAGTCTATTTGTGTGTTTGTGTATCTGATGAACTTTTATTTCTATGTTACACTAATATTTTACTGAATCAAGATTGAAATACATTTCTAGAATTAAAAAGTAAATGTGAATCATCTTGGAGAGGACTCTATTTTTTGAAAACACAAAAAGTGTAAGCATTTTCTCTTGCTTTACCTTAAACTACTTAAAGTTTAGTTTTCCAGTTTGTATACCATCCTGAGGAATGTTCATCAGAATTTAAGTACATATTTTTTCTGAAGTTTTCTGTTGTGTTTTCCAGCAAAAAGGTCAATGTAGATGGTGCTTTACATGATGTTAATGTTGCTTAGAAACATAACTGACAATCAGGTGTAGTCTCTCAGTTTAGATTTACTAAAGGTCAAATGACTTGGATATCATTAATATTTGCAGAAACATCTCTCACCTTCCTTTTCAAGCAATGTATGTATTTCAAGCACTAATAAGTAAGATAATTTTTTAATGCTTTTATATAGCCTCTAATTTTCTTCTCAGTAAGAGTGCACTGCTTGAAAACTCAAGGGGAAAATAAAACTATCTAAAATTATTTTAAATAATGAGAAGAGGGATCATATGAAGAGTTTATTACACATGATAGGACTCCATTTTATTGCATATGTGTAGAACCAATCATGCTGCTATTTAACAATTAAAATCTAAATACTTTGCCCTGAAGATCATGTCCTCTGGTTCTAAATCATCTTCTACACTTCTCATTAATTACTCTGTTCTCCCAGAGAACTGAAATACTTTCTATTCACTATTCACAAAATGCTTAGTTCTACTCCTTTCTGTATGATATTCTCTTTACCTAGCTTTTCTGTGTTCAGTACTTTGTAAGTCTATATCCAATCCATAATTTAGAGTTCAGTTAAATTCCCATCCTCTCCAAGTAGGTTTCTCTGAATACCACAGGGAAAGTTAAGTTTCTTCCATTGAACTTTCATCTATTTCTATATTTATTTAGACTATTCAATTAAATTCTACATGTGTTTTATTTTCTTCCATGTTTATACATGCTAGGGACAAAGACCTTAACAAAACAAGATGTTGGAACTTTGATAATCAGCTTTTTATCTGGAACTTGAAGACATTATTTTACTTGCCTAAGTTTCTGTAAATAATCAAAGGCCTCAAGACTTTTAACCACTTCAGTATACTGAAATTTAAGTCTAAGGGAAGGCCCAAAAAGTAAACAAAACTTTGAAATAAAGCTTTAGAATACAGAAAAAAATGTATTTGGGTTTTAGGAGTACATGCCCATGTATTTATGGATGAAGATACTTTGTTGTTACAGGGATGAGGGCTTCTGGGAAACTGAGACAGTATGAAGAATCCCCTTCAAACCCTGATCCTTGTGATTAAGTCAGAAAGATTTCAGACATATCACTCAGAGTAATAGGCTTGAGTTTATTGAAGGGATAGGAAAAAGGAAAGGGAACACTCTCCAGGGAGAGTGTGGGTCCTCACAGAGAGCAGAACAGTATGCTTTGCCTGTACTCTACTTTTATTGAGAATCCCAGAGAATTTTCCAGAGGGTCCCACCCAGTTACACCTCTTGACTTTTGACTGACAGCAGCATGTCATCAGATTTCCAAGTCCCTACTGCTATGACAATTCTAGGTCACTTGGGCCCATGCTGGCTAGTTCTAATTGGATTCTTGATCATAAATTCTTATAGACTTTATGTTTAGGAGGAATTACTCTTATCTCCCCGAGTTTCAGGATCTAGTCTATGAAAAAGGGTCACAAAACCTCCCCTTTCAGGGTAACTTGGGTTCCTCTTATCAACATTATTTCAAGTCTGTATTTCTCCTTCAGATAACAGGTGTTTTGCTGAGGCATGTGACATATCCTGTATACCTGAGCCAGGCAGGGCTGCAGATAAGTTGCTTCTTGGAAAAGAAAGCATGTAGAAGTCAGCACCGTTGGCCCATTTTATAGAAGTAGTCCCTTGACCTCGTGTTCCCACCATTTGCATCTGTCTCTCTTCATCATTGTGACTAAGAAATGTTTTATCTGAATTATGAGAGATGGTTAGAGAGATGGTTAGGTTAATATATCTTTAGTTGTCTTAGATATTAAGGGGAAATTACTTATAAGAACTTTCATAAAATATTTTGATTCCTTTATGCTTCTAAATCTATTTTCCCTTGAAACATTAGTTTTAAATAATAAATTATCGACTGTGTGGTTCTTAAGAAATCTAATTCTTAGAGTTAGATTTCTAAGAGTTTGTGTCTGTTTTAAAGAGCTGTTAGTAAAACTGCAGTATACTTTAACAAAGTATACAGAAGGCTGTATCGGTGCTGTTTGATAAGCCTGTTACACTAACATGTGTTTCTGGAAAGAAAGAAGGAAAGAAGCAAGGAGGGAGGGAGGGAAGGGGAGAGATAGGGAATAAGGGAGAGACAGACAGAGGGGCAAAGGTAGGGAGGGAGGAGTTATTTTGAATTCTTTGAAGATTTCTAGCCAAAGAATTATAGTAACCATTATCACAGTTTTGACCACCTGGATGAAAGAATGTTTATGCCAGTAGTCCTACAACCAACCTGACAATTATGCATGACATTAGCAACCTATTTCCAAATATTAAGAAAGAGTTTGTAACAGGTTTATGGTTTCTTTTTTGCAAATGACGTTTATAGCATTATGGTCTCAGAAGGAACTATTGAAGAAAATAATCACTTACCCTTACCTCGAATAGCAAATTCCCTGTGCTGTTCCTTCAGTATCTAATAGTCTGTCATTTGATATCAGCATTTAAGTAATGTCACAATAGGTGGTGCCATAGTTCTATACTGCCTTACATAGGAAAATATAAAATGTTATTTGACCTGTTAAATAAAAAGGAGAAGTATTTTTAAAGTCTTCTGAACTCAGCTTTTAAGAAATTCATGAACAACTGAAAAAATTTTCAAAGGACTGCGTTCTTCCATTCTCAGTAAAATACTTCAACTGCCTTCTTGATTCTGCTAGCAGCCAGAATGGCAGTACGCTAGGGTCTGAATGGCAAATGATATTATCTGCAGCATTGATGTCAGCCTGCATGGAGATTAATTACTATATTTGTAGTAAAGTGTTTGTTATGTTGCAGGCACAGTCTTTTAAAACTCCTCCCATCCTTTGGTCATTTCTACTGACAATTTACACTAAACCAGCTGACAACTGCCTGTGATTAGTTTAGCCAGATGCTACTTGCTCTGGTAAATTCATTTTGAGAATTTGACAAGACTGCAAAGATTAGTGCCAGCCAAACTAAAAATATTTTTACAGTCTTAAGATGTGTGAAAAGTCGGTTACTTTCCAGGTGTATGATGACTATGTAAATTAACTGACAACATATCTTCATTGATGTTTATTTGTGAATCACTTGTCTATTTTATACCACAATTGGTGGAGTTATCCTTCACAAGCTATGTTCCGATGTCACCAAATAGAGTGCTTAGTAGTTTCTATATTTTATTGTGTTCTGTGAATTTCCTTCACTCGAAAACTTAGGAGTTGAAAGATAAAATTAGGAACATCTGGATTAGAGAAGGAACATAAAAATGAGGGTTTCTTTCTTTTATGTTATTGTTTGGATATGAGTTAACCCCCAAAGCTTCTATTAATGCAGTAAATGATTGAACTGTGAGATCTGTAACATGATCAGTTCATCCTAGTTTGAATGGAGTTATTGATCGGTAACTGTAGGAAGGTAGGGACTGGATGAAAGAGGTGAGTCACTGGGGGCATGCCCAGGAAGAATTTATCATCCCTATGGTCCCTTTCTTCCTTTTCTCCCTTTGCTTCCTGACTCTACCATGAGGGGAGTTTACCTCCCCTGGTCTCTTCCCCCAGATATGCTTCCTGGAGCTGTCCATGTGTGAACTGAGACATCTAAAACTGTGAACCCCAAATAAACTTTCCCACTTCTAAGTTGCTCTTACTATGCATTTTGGTCACAGTAACACAAATGGTAAGTAAAACAAATTACTTCTACCATTCATACTAGAAAAGAATCTCTTTTCTTACTCTGAATCCATTGTTCTTAAGAATGGTTGGCAGGTACCCAAGTTTCACCTAGTAATGATCCATTATGACTGCTTGATTATTTTTTAACCTTTGCTCATCCTCCCCCTCCTGTTTATCTTTAGTTTTCCTCTTAAACACCCATTTTTCTCACTTTTAGGACTTTTTATACCATAGAAATATTTCTATTCATGATTATTGTTTAAAAATTGATTGCTTGAATAAAAGTGAATTTAGATTCTAGATTCCATCTATTCCTTAGGATCTGACAGCACTATCAAATGTAGCTATAACTATAGGCTTTGAGCAATTTCCAGTCCTCCTTTATCCAACTGGGACTGACCTGGTATATTAAAATTTCACATATGCTTGGTGCTGTAGTGAGTTTGAGATGCTGTCTCCTCCTATCACATTTTACCAGTAATGAAACTGAAGTCCTGTGATTTTAATAATTTTGTCAAATAGCACATAGCAAATGGCTTAGATAGAATTAGAATCTAGTTTTCTTCACATTCCAGTATTTTATGCACTGGGTTGTGCTCCCTCCCAACTTGCTCCACTTTGTAAATTGAATTTCTTTATACTTTTCTGACTTTGAATTCTTCTGCTAACATCCTGACTTAACTAATTTCTGAATTTATCCTCAAAACAAAATACCTATATGAAAGTCTTCTCTTATGCCCCATTTCTTTCTCCTGTTTTCTTTCCTATTTCTATCTTCCAATCCCAATGAGTACTCCTTCATTTACAGCTTTTTCAAACACTGTGTAGAATAAATGATTGGCACTTGAAATTTGCTTATAAATTTGTCCATTTTCCCACATTCCTTTTTATTATAGCTTTGAAAATCTTCCTTAAAGAAAAGTTTTTTTAAGTCAATTGCTAATTGCCTTTTCTTCTTGGTCTATTGAATAAAGCCCTAGATTGCGAATAAGGAAACCTTGATGCTCTTCCTTACCTTGACTAATGACATAAACACTCTATGCTCTGCTTTTCTACCAATAGCTGTATTTCTCTGCCCTGCATTGTTATCAACCTAATATAATTTAAAAGTCTAGATAATGTTTAGGGGTTTCTCAGAGAATGGTGAATAGAATATATAAGATGGTTAAACTAAGATATGTAAAATAATCATGGCTCTTTTCATATTGATGGTTATTATTAATTTTTAAAGACCAGTGTACACAGAGCTTTTCAGGACATAGATTAAACAATCTTTTCCTGTGACACAACTACATTTCTGTTTACTCTTATTTTACCACTGCTATGATCTGAATGTTCCTTAAAACTCAAGTGTTGAAACTTAATCACCATGGGATGGTATTAACAGATGGAGCATTTTGTATTAAGTAATGAATGTAGAGCCCTTATGGATAGAATCAGGTCCCTTATAAAAGGGTTCTAGTAAGTAAGTTCCTTTTGTTTTTCTCTGCCATGTAAGGGATACAGTATTTTTTTTTTCCTTCTGGAGGACACAGCAAAAAGGTGATATCTCGGAATCAGGAAGAACCCTTACCAGACATTCAGCCTCTCAATATCTTGATTTTGGACTTTTCAGCTTCCTCCAGACCTGTGAGGAACAATTTTCTATTATCTATAAATTGCAATGTCTTATTCCATTATAGCAGCCCAAGCAAAGTAAGATGATTATTAAATGCTTTATATCAACTCAGCCTCTACCATACATCTAGGAAATTGGTGTAATTGGTGGTGATGGAGTTACTAATGTGTGTATTATGTATATAATGAAAAGGATCCTGTTTCTAGTTTTGTTCAATGTAACAATTGTAGTCTTTTACAAAGTAAAGTATTACAAATAGGTTAATTTTATCATTGTATGTGCTTTGAAGATTAAGACCAATAATGTGCTGTAAATTTAATTTTTACAATATCATATGTTGATATGTTCTGCAAGATAGTTACAAAGAGTTTAAAATCCCTTTCTTATGCCACAAGTCATCAATCAACCATTTGCTTTGCCTCTTATTACTTGCTGTCATTTATCAATATCCCTAACAATAAAAATAGACCCTGAAATGCAGTATATGAAACACCTTGGAATTTATTGAAGCTGGAGATAACTTTTAGCTTTGGACCAGGAGAAAGACCAACAGAGTGATGGAATCACTTGGGATTTCAGTAGGTTGAGATCTTGATTTGGCCTATGTTGGCTAAGGATGATAAAGGACAGAGAGGTTGGAATTTTAGTATAGAAAGAACATGTTAAAACCAGACAGAGGGTGAGTAAACTTTGAAAGGAAGAGAGTAGTCCCTTTTGGCCAAAATGCAGGATATGATTATGGAATTTAATAGAAATTGCGCTGAGAACGAAGTTTGAAAACCACATCAGGAATGGCCTCAAATGTCCTGATAAGGAGTTAAGATTTTATTTATAAGGCAGAAGGGGAGCCAATGCATGATTTTTAAGGAGGAAAAGAATATTAGAAATGGTTTGGAGAAGAACAATCTGAAAGATATGAACAAAATGGATGCAGAAAATACTAAAGAAGGAGAAACTAATTGTTAGCTTATAGTAATTGTTCAAAAAGAAGAACTTAAAGAAGGGCTGGGGTTGTAGCCTAGTGGCAGAGTGCTTGCCTCACACATTAGAGGCACTGGGTTCGATCCTCAGCACCACATAAAAATAAATATAAAAAAATAAAGATGTTGTGTCCATGTATAACTAAAAACTATTTTAAAAAAGAAGAACATTGTGAAGTATGTTCAACATTGTGAAGTATGACTGAACAGTATTTCATTTTTTCTATATGTACAGAAAAAGATCAAAGACAATCCTGAACCTGAACAACTTTCTGAATAGGGATGTGTTTTTGTCCTTTTTTAAAAAAATAAAAGGAGCACTATGTTGGGAGGAAGGATCCTGGTTGGGGGAGAAATTATTTTTTAACTTCTCTGGTTTGATGTATAGACCAAGTATATAGTATAATTGCTTACTGGGGAGGTAAACATATGGTGTTTGAATTAGGAGAGGAGTGGGTGTCAATACTTTTCTAATTTTGAATCTCTCCCTACAAAGGTAATGATTAAAATGATGAGATTAAAAAAAGATCATTGAGGCACAGAATGTTAGAAGAAAAGAAGGACAAAGAAACATCTCTGTTCAATTTAATTATATAAATAAGAATCACTAGGGAAGGAAAAGTCAAAGAAGTTGGGTGGGGAAAATGTGCTTAAGCAATGTTTAGAAAACCTATGGAAGAAGGGCTGGAGTTATGGCTCAGTGATGGAGTGCTTGCCTCACACGTGTAAGGCCCTGGGTTCGATCCTCAGCACTACATAAAAAATAAATAAATAAAATAAAGGTATTGCGTTCAACTACAACTAAAAAATAAATATTAAAAAAGAAAACCTGTGGAAGAGAAGATTTCAAGAAGAGGGGGTCAATCAACAAAAAGTTTAAAGAGAAAGGACATAGGCTGAGGATGAAAAAGTAGGTCACTGGATTTTCTGGTCTAGGTCACATGTCTGATGCTGCAACAACAATTTTGGAAGATTGGGAAGCACAGAAATCAGATTGTAAGGGGATAAATAAGTCCTCGGTGATAATATTGTGAGGTCAAATTTGTATAGATTGCAGACTTTATGAAAGGCAAACATAGTTTATTTTGCCTTCATAATATTAAACTAGGTCTATCCTAAATTTTAATATCACATGAAAGAAGCATTTTTGTAATTTTGCAGCAGATTTTTGAAACTCTAATTTCATATTTTTTTTAAACTGATCAGCATGAGACAGATTCTCTTTAGCACCATTTTTGTTCTGGACAAAATTCAAGCTGGGTATTACTGATTATTCTGAAATGCAAATAGTGCTATTTTGTTTTACAACTATCATTTAAAAAGCCATGTACTCATTAAGATAAATATGTACTGCATGAACAACAAAAAATGAGAAAGAAAATGGATATTATTTGTATTTTGTAGTCTCTCTGATATAGAACTGAATGTCCTAATCTTCCAATACTAATGAGCAGCAAAATGTAATTTACCAATGCACAATTAACTTCTGACTAGCTTCTGTTGATTTGTAGCACTATAACCGGATACCAGGTGAATTTTTCCATTTTTGGAGGTTTTATTTAATCAACATTTTTAACCTTTATTTTATTTATTTATTTTTATATTGGACTGAGGATTGAACCCAGCACCTCACACATGCCGGGAAAGCATTCCACCTTGAGCTACAACCCCAGCCTCTTTAAGCAATATTTCTAATTGTGGCCAAATAATTAGATGATCATCATGAAAAATATTATGTTGGAGTAAATCATATTTCCATGGAGCTCTGTTTATACTTTTTGTATTGAGTCATCTGTTACTAAGGTCATGAGCGTTTGTTTTCCTCTTTTTCTTTCTGTTCTTGCCTTTTTTGTCATTAATAAGGGCTTCCCTCTAAATTCTCAATTTGGAAATAGCTAGTACCTTGTCTTTGTTCCAATATATTATATCTTATGAGAAAATGCCTACTCTGTAGTCATAAGATAAAATTCTAAATTCAGCTAGCCATTTTAAATATACCTATGTTAACTGGGGCAATTGGGGTAAAGAATATATGGCTCAGGAATTGGGTTAAAAATATATGATATGATAAGACCAATCATAATTGTCAAATGAACTCAAAATATTAGGGCAGTCAGGAATTTTGTCTGTGCAACACCCAAAGTAAGTAGCAGATTACAAACCAGTAGAAAACATTGAAGTTGTGATTCTCCCATGATTTCATTTAATAATCTTGAAATCTTGATTGCTGGATAGATCTTAGAGGGTCATCTAATTTAATCTCTTTTTCTAAAGCATCACTACTTTCTGTAACACCCTTGAGAGATCAGTGTCTGGTGCATTGGAATTCCTTACTTTATGTGGGTGTCTACTCCCTTATAAATACATTCTTTGTATTTAATATAAATCTATCTTCTTGTAAGCTCTCCATTCATTTCCATTGTGGAAAACAGTACAGAATCTGAGTCTTACCTCTTCCTCATAATAGGTATTCAGATATTTGAAACTCTGTCCATTTTGTTTGCTTTTCCAAAGTACTTTTCTACATAGCATGTGTGTGTAGCTTTGTCAACCATTCCTTAATTATTCACCTCTCCAGAATGTCAGTTGCTCCTGTTCTCACTTGTTATGATTTGTAAATGCTCCTCCTAAAATGGTATGTATTATTTAACCTAATACTTCAAATAAGATTTTACCTTAATGTTTGAGCAATACATTATATATACATTAGAGGGTGAAATGTCAATTCTTTAGAAAATATAGGTTCCCATTCTAGATTATCTATGACAGACTATCATTTATAGCTTTTATGGTAATTGTGTCTTGCTTTGGGTCGCATGTTGACTCTGTGGCTATTTAAAAACCTTATTTCTTTTTGTTTTGTTCTGTTTCACTTAAAAAAAAACTGCACTCAACTTAGTCTCCCAAATCCTAGACCTATATAATTAATATTTATTTTATTTTTTATAGGGGAATACCAGGTATTAAACCCAGGGGTGCTTAACCGCTTACCACATCCTTAGCCCTTTTTAATATTTTATTTAGAGACAGGATCTCTTTGAGTTTCTTAGGGTCTGGCTAAGTTGATGAGGCTGGCTTTCAACTTAAAATCTTCCTCCTCAACTTCCCAAGCCATTGAGATTACAGGCATGTCACAGCTATTGTATGATTTTTTTTTCAAACTAACTGTAAGATTTGTTTCTACCCTTATTAAATTTAATTTTCTTTGGTTTAAATTCATTGTTGCTACCTATTCCAAATTTTGAATCCCAATTCTGCCACCTAGCATATTAACAATTCCTTTGGGTATTGTGTTATTCACAAATGAAACTTGTGTACTGTCAAACAACTTCTTCTAACTCATCAATATATTGAAAAAGATAGGAACAAGAAGACATGCCTCTGACTACTAGAAGAAACCTCCTCTTGGGTTGACACCAATCTAATAATTAATAGTCTTCAAGTTTAATTTTAAACCAAATTAAAATCTACCCAGCTGTAGTGTTTTCTAGTGCATCTGCCTTTTCCTCTCCCGCAATGGTATCAAGAGAGAATTTGCCTAAAGTCATTATAAAATAAAAATATTTCATTACTTTATCACCCAACTGGTTTTCTCTAGTACAGAATTGCCAGTAATTTGGCATTGGTCATTTTGCATAATCCATGATACTTCTTGGTTTTAGTATGATATTATATAACTTCATGAAGACCTTTTTGTACACACAAGCATGGGACAGGGCTAAGGGTTCTTCATTTTCTGTGACACAATTGAGAGAGATTGGTATTTATATCCATACATTTGCTAAAGAAGAAAGAGGTTGAGGTATAAGAAATCTAAACAAAATGGTTTACTAATACTGGAGTAACATAGGCTCCAAGGCCTGACCCATTCCACTGGAGAACCATGAAAGGTAAAGGCGTCACCGTGACTCCCTCTTTCCAGTCTTTTGTTCTGCTTCCACATTTTGAGTATCATTTGATAATTATCATCCAGAATCCATGTGTGATGATGCATACCTGCAGTCTCAGTGGCTCATGGGGCTGAAGCATGAGGATTGCAAGCCAGCCTCAGCAACCGTTTCTCAAAACAAAAAGTAAAAAAGTCTAGGGATATAGCTTAGTGGTAAAGCACCCCTGAGTTCAATTCCCAGTAGTAACACACAAAAGCAACAATAACAAAACCCCTCTAATTATACAGGATAGTTATTTTTGATATTATGACGGTTGAATATAAACCAACAGAAGCTATGTCCTTTCTTTGCTTCTTTACCTATGCTAGGTGTGTGCTCTGTTTGTTTCTAGAATGAAATATATGCCTTTTCTAAAGGTGAGTGTTACCAGAAATGGCCTCATCCTGTCTGAAATCCCACTGTACCCTCATGCTTATGAGCTTTTTTCATATATATTTATTAGAACTGTAACTTAATTCATGGTGATGTGGAATTCATATAGTAGGAATTTCCAGTCTTTAACAGAGAATATGATCATCATTTGCCACTTATTTTGGCCCCAATTTTGAAAATGTATAAGAGGAATGGTGAGAAATGGTTAAGAATTGAAAAACAGTTAATTAGCTATTATTATTGTTCATGTGAGACATGGAAAATAACTTCTTTGTAGCAATGTGAATTAAGTATACTTAGTTTGGTAGCAGAACCAGCAGTTGACAAAATATATGAGATAAGGTAGTAAAAAAAAGTCAAGTATAAAGACTTTGAGCCAAGATTGTTGAAATTTGTTGTTCTTTTTTTAAAAAAAGAAAGTTATGAATAATATGGAGTGGACTGTGAGGACAGGTGAAAACTAAGAATGGGTTTAAAATTGTGCTGGCATACTCTGGGTAGAGATTTTAGGCAGCCAAAGATCCTACCTCCAGAGAGATATTTGGAAGTTGCCAAAAAGATAACTGGTGAATTCACATAGTTTTTGGAGCACAAGAAAGGCTACAGATAAAATCATAGAGAATAATGCCTACATCTAGGATGGGAGTTGAGAGGAACTTGCAAAGAGAGTGTTAGAAAAAGGGTGAGGATAAACAAAACTGGTGCTACCTCTTAGGAGCCTAGGGAAGAAAGCATTTTTTAGAATAGTATAGAGTAAAACAACACCATCAACTTCCAAGAAGAAGTTGAAAAGTATAAACTGCTATCAGGTTTAGTTTGGTGCTAGTATTAGTTATTGGTCACATTGAGCAGAAGAGGTTCTAGAGAATGTAAAATGTAGATTGGAAGAGTTTACATAACGTATGCAGCAGTGTAGGAAGCTGAGGCAATAGACTAGCCTGTTTAGCTAGTAGTTCTTTGGATGAAAGGCAAGGGGGAGTTAGATAAACTTAGTTGTTGAAAAATTACTGGAAGTTTGTTATATTGTTTTAATTGATTTTAACTTCAGACTGTTCAATAATGAGTGCATAGTTTAACCACCATAGGAATGAAATTAATTGAGTTCTTTGCTCTGCATAACTTTAATAACAGACAGATGTTGGTTGTTCAGTAAAAGCAACGGAGGTTGTTCTCCAAATTACTTTGGATTTACAGTGCTACAGAGCATTTTAATTACAGTCATACGTGCATACATTAGAAAAATAATTTCAATACATTTTACTATGGTAATAGAAGCACATTTATGCCACACCATGTGACATGGCAAGCGTTCTCTCTGTTGAGTGGTGTAAAATCTTTGTAACTCTTGCATTTTGCATTTTTTGCTTTGAGATTGCCACCATCATTTACATTTGCTAGTAATCCAATTTTGGATTTCATGGATATATATGAGCAAGTGTAGACAGGGTGCCAGTGGAAAGCTAAGAAATGAAGAAAGGTAAAGAACAGCCAGAGGACTTGGCAAAATTACTCTTTCTTCACTGAGCCAAGGCAGCTATTTTAGCTAAAAATAAGGAGGAAGGGGTGTGGAAGAATTTAAAATTAGGCACATATAGGAAGAGAAAAGCTGGGTAAATAATTCAGGTATATAAACAAGTTCAAGAGATGAATGAAGATATTACTCTTTTGAATAGGAGAAGGCCAGGCAAAGGGTGGCTTACAAAAAGTCATATGTGAACCTAAGGTAATGAATAATTGTGGTTAACTAGAAGTTTTGTAACAGTGGTATTTAGAAGAACAGAAGAACGATGTGGTTCCAAGCACCACATTAACCAGAAAGAACTTTCTGAGAAAGGAGATGAGTCTGTGAAATTTTTGTCAGGATTCCTCCCTTACTCCCTCCCTTCCTTTTCTTCTGTGCTATATAATGCCTGGGTATCTCAGATGTGGTTTGTCTCAGGAATGGATAGTAAGTTAAATTATATTTTTATCAAAATATGGGTTTTTTTTTGCTTTTTAATTGACATAATAATTGTACATGTTATGGGGTAAAAACAATTGTTCAATACAAGTATACAATGTGTAATGATAAAATATAGAACACTTGGCAAATTTGCATGTCAGCCTTACACAGAGGCCATGTTAGTTTTCTATCATTCCAGTTATAGTGAATGGGCTATCAGTCAGCACTATAAATGATATTTAAAACTAGCTATTGTAGTACTTGTGTATATAAGACATTATGTTCATTAAAAATTGCCAAGTCCGGGCTGGTGTTGTGGTCAGAGGTAGAGTGCTTGCCTAGCATGCGTGACACACTGGGTTCGATCCTCAGCCCCACATAAAAATAAAATAAAGGTATTGTGTCCACCTATAACTAAAAAATAAATATTAAAAAACAGTTAATGGTAGAAAATTGAAGCCTCAAGTAAATGAAGAAAAAATAAGAAGAAGCAACTTAAAAAATGTTGCTTGCCTAGCCAAAAAGGGGGAAAAATGCAAGTAGGATTTATTATGAGAAAATGTAACCTTTAAATCTGCCTGTGTAGGGCAAGGCCCTGGAGAGATGCTTAACTAGGCAGGTATGATGATTGCAGAATTCTTAGGGCAATAGCAGAGGCAGAGATTGTCAACACGTGGGAAGTGAAGTCTGCATACTCAAACTCTGGGCAATTTTTCTTGGCTTCTCAAGTTGTGTGTATTTGCATGGGTGTTTTGGCTCAGGAGAAAAACTCCAATGCTGTTAGAAAATGTCTGTTTCACACAGAGGATATCAAAACAGCTTTACCAGTCTTAAATAACAAAGAAGGAGCAGAGACAGATTTAGAATTTAATCCCTTGGGGGGCTGGGGTTATGGCTCAGTGGTAGAGAGCTTGCCTAGCAAGTGTGAGGCATTGGATTCCATCCTCATCAACACATAAAAATAAGTAAGTAAAATAAAGGTATTGTGTCCAACTACAACTAAAAAAGTATTTTAAAAAAAGTAATTTAATCCCTTGGTTTTGTTACTTGCTTAGCAACTGCTGATATGCTGTTTTTCAACCAAATTCTGAGTGCATTCATAACATTTGTAGCTCAAACAGAGTGCCCATAACTGGAGTGATACACAGTTCTACTTACAGTGGTAGGGGTCATAACCAGGGTAGATAGGGAGATTTATGATTCTAGGATGTGTGCTAACCCTAACTGGAAAGGTTTTAAAGGCTTAGAGGTTTTTCTGGGGGCTGCCTTTTGTTTCACTAGAGTGATAGGAATTAAAAAGCATGCACCCTTAATACTACTAATAGAATTTGAACTTTGTGTTGTGTAATGTTTAGAAACTTTTTAAAGTATGCATCTAAGAAACTTCAGAAAACAACATGAGATTGAGCCTCATTGGAAACTGGAGATACCATCCCATGTTGCTACTAAGAAGGAGAATAAAAATCAAAGATTTTGATCTCTGGGTGAGCTGGATTCTAGAACATGAATCACTGCCAAACTTCACCCCCACTCTGTTATCTGAAGACAGAAGGCAAAGTTCTTGGTCTTAACCCTATAAAGCCCTCTTCCTTTTCTCTCCTAATTTTCTGTGTGATAGGCCTCTCTTTCCTATGCAAAGTGAAACTGGATTCCATACAGAGGAATAAAAAGTTACACATTTGTTGAATTTCTTTCTTTAGGCAATTTGAGTACAGTTCTTCCTTTCAAAATTTTCAGGTAGGATCAACACACAAAAAGCATTTTGGATCCTTAATGGGAAGTAGGATTAAGGAAAGCCTTGTGTGGCATATATACACAATGGAATATTACTCAGCAATAAAAGAGAATAAAATCATGGCATTTGCAGGTAAATGGATGCAGTTGGAGAAGATAATGCTAAGTGAAGTTAGCCAATCCCCAAAAAACACATGCCAAACGTTTTCACTGATATAAGGAGGCTTACTCATCCTGGGGTAAGAAGGAGGGGCATAGGAAGAATAGATGAATTCTAGATAGGACAGAGGGGTGGGAGGGAAAGGGAGGGGGCAGGGGATAGCAATGATGGTGGAATTTGATGGATATCATTATATAAAGTACATGTATGAAGACACGAATTGGTGTCAACATACTTTATATAAAACCGGAGATATGAAAAATTGTGCTGTATATGTGTAATAAGAATTGTGATACATTGCGCTGTCATTTTTGAAATCAATTTAAAAAGAAAAAAATAACAAAAAAATAAAGGTGTAGGCAAGGCTGCTTGAAGTATAGCTATATTTCTATTTATTTTAGCATAATTATGTTAATTACTTGCTACGTAAATAGAATGACCTTTAACAAACTTACTCTTCATACATTACCATTCTGTGTTTATATGATCCCAAATATGACCAGTGATTTTTATAGTTTAGTCCTCACAACTTTCCATTTTCATAATATCATCAGTTTATAATTAAATTTGAGGAAGAGTAAGAAAAAGAGGAAAGTGACTGCTTGGCAGCATGAGCTTTGTTGCCTCCAAATCAATGCTGAAAGGATGAACATGAATCTTCCATACCCATTTTAAAAGGAAGCAATGAAAAACTAAAGATTACTGTTGCCAATGAATATAATGCTTAAATGGCCCCACACTCAAAAAATTCATTCTTCAAATGATAAGACTCTTTGTCTTGGCTGAATGGAAAATAAGTACTTTATTAATTAAGTAAAAATTCCTTGTCATCCCCACCCCTAACAACCAAAATTAATACCTGTTATATCTACATGCATATACTTATTTTGTGAAACACAATGATGCCCCCCCAAAAAAAAATGAAGAAAGAATTGAGCCATAGAATATAAGAGCTAGAGGCATGTTTTCAATGGTCCTAAAACAATCAGTGGTTCTAAAACACTGATCCATGGACTAGTGTCAATCTATGAAGTTTTCACCAGTATGTAGCTGACTATTTGAAAGATATTTCATAACACACAGAAAGTTAAGCAAAATTTAAAAGTTATTGAATGTAAAAAAGTGCTCCTTTATTCTGAGATTCTTTCTTTTTTTCAAGATAACATATCCTTTAATGAGATGGTGATGATGATAAATGGAAGGATTTTTACTCCTAAAATAATAGCCTCATTTGACAGTATATAAAATAAGTATCTCTCTCCCTTCTTTTGCATGGATTCTCAAATCCTAACACCTTAGAAAAACTTGTGTCGTTTACTCTTCTTATTACACAGTTGAAAAAATTAAGGCCTTAGAGAAGTCAAAAAAGTTACCCAAGATTTGCCACCAGGAAATCATAGAATTAAAACTAGAACCCAAGCATTCATATTCCTACTTCAGAGCTTTGAATTAAGGAGCAAATTACCTATTCTTTTTTTCTGAAATAACACATTTCTAGATTTAAATTAACCTTAACTTTGTCTATTTTATTTTCCTTCTTTTATCAGATTCATACCTCTATATTTTGATATAACAGTGCTAGATTTGATTACTTTAATTATGCAGTTAAATTAGTTTGTCAAGTATTTTTTAATTATTGATTTGTCTTATTAAAGTGAGTTAAAGATACATTTGTTTTCTCAAAAATTTCAGGTCTTTTTATTCTCCTTGTACAAAGACTAAGTCATCTTCCCATTTGTATCATTTAATAAAGACATTGATTGCATTGTACTTGACCGTCTCCTGGTGCTGTAAAGCTATTTCATTTTCTGGTGAAGTTTATGCCAACGAGTTGTATGGAATGGGTACTAGTATAATGCATTTAATTATGTGTTATATTCATTTATTTT